>NC_041058.1:35982565-36032565 GCF_900634775.1 Gouania willdenowi
TAAATAAATCAAGTGATAATTCTGAATAACGTTTTCTTCTGTGCTTACAGAATATTATACATTATTCCTCAACAGGATTAGTAAACTTCAGGTATAAATGTCACTGTAGGGCTACATTTATTTTTTATTTTATTTATTCAGTTCATTTCCGACATGGTTGCATTCCCAGAAATTCATTTGACATTCAGAGCAAAATCACATCATTTTTTTTTTTTTTTTTTTTGTCCTTTTTTTTTGTGATGTGTTCTCGTCTGCAGTCATTGTTCCTGTTGTTACTCCTCCTCACTGTCCTTTGTGTTCAGGGGTTAATGGTCTGAAGGGATACGGGACTGAGGAGATTATATGAGAGATTATATGATAAAACACAAATACATTAGTAACATACACCCATGCAAACATTCAAACTATTTTATGTTGATGTGTAAATGCTCCACAGCAGCTGCTCGGCATTATACAGTATAGCACTAATATTAGCGTTTACAGCAATTAGGATGATCAATGAAATAAAGTCAATAAGCTTCTTCATGTTAGTGGAACATTTCTCATTGCACGAGCTCCAGATAAACCCAGGGGCGGCTGGTGAAAAATATTTTAGGGGGGGCTGTGCCTTATCAAGTGAAAATGGTCACGGTGTGAGGATGGTTGTGTGGACCCTAATGGCAGAATCCATGTTTATTCTGAACTCAAAAACTAAATCCAACAAGGAAAAGGGTCGACAATACACGTTGATCCAGCAAACATCAGCTAATTAGTGGAGGAGGCCTCATTGGGAACAGGCCACACCTGGGTGGAAACATGAGGGAGCTAATCAGTCACAAACATAGCACACAGACATCACTGTGGGGTGGAGACACAAGCAAGAATCCCTGGAACACAGAGACAAGAGTTAACATCTAGATTGAATCTAGATTAGCTCTTATCGCGCTAACTCCTGGGATTTAATCAGTGTGTGCTGCACTACAAAGCTCGCTGGAGCTTAATTACTATGGCAATTAATGCTAAACGGCTAACCTGGTCGGCAGCGAGTCCTAAAGCCCAGCCTCTTGACCAATCAGATCTCTTCGAAAACGACCTGCCCATTGTTAGATGATTCTGGTTGGTGCAGATCTGACACCTGAGTTTGGGAAAGAAGATTATTAAAGGGGGGGGGGGGGGGATGACGGTTTGATTTCGCCTCTGTCTCTTTAAGAAACTCCAAGCTTGTCTGACGCGCCCATGAACACGCCCCCTTCAGTTCTCATACAGACACACATGGATGTTTTTCTGTAGCTGTATTTGGATACTTTCTACATTTTTACATCACTGCAATACATTAGAATGATTATCAAAGTGAGGAATGCTAACGTATGGACAGAGATCTCTGTCACACACACACACACACACACACACACTGCTTCTGCTGACGCTATAGTCCAGAATAGGGATCACCTTGTGTCTGTGCACTTAATAATCAGCAGCTGATTTGACGGAGCTGGAAGCGTGGGAGGGGTACAAATTTTATTTACATTTTAATTTTTTTATTTTAATGCCTACATTAATGAGTACAGACAACATAAGCCATGGGTTTCTTACAAAAGTATTTAAAATAAATAAATGAAAAGCTAAATCTGCAGAGGCGGGTGCTGTGATGTGAACAAAAGAAGAGAACATAGGAGGGGGAGGGGCTCTGC
Source organism: Gouania willdenowi (assembly GCF_900634775.1). Classification (NCBI taxonomy): domain Eukaryota; kingdom Metazoa; phylum Chordata; class Actinopteri; order Blenniiformes; family Gobiesocidae; genus Gouania; species Gouania willdenowi. Next base: position 35,984,236 of record NC_041058.1, read on the forward strand.
AGTGGAGCGGTGGGCGGTGACGAAAAGGTCTGACTCGTTTCTAGGAGGTGGGGGCGTTCCTAGGAGGTGGGGGCGTTCCTAGGAGGACAGACGTATTTACACCTAAAATAGAGTTTTTAAAGATACTCAAACATACATGAATGAACCAAGGCAAGGTATGTTTTTATTGAGAGAATCACATAGTGACATATGCTGGGGCATTATCAACATTATTAACAGGAACATGTCCAATGTGTTCTCATCCCAGTGTGTGATAAATAGATCTATTTGAATAGTAATAAAGTTTAACTGCAGAGCTCTGTCCGTTTATCATCCAATGGATTAATATCATAAATAATCTCACACTTTTACACATTAACAGTATCAGCAGCTTCCTGTCTGAGTTCTATCATTACTGTCTTTTGTGTGACAACCTGGTCGCTACCAAGTCATGAAGTGGATCACATCTGAGCGAGTATAAAAGCTCCGCCTCCTGCTGTGCGTTGCACTAATTCACTGATGTTCTTCACTGTCATCATGGATTTATATTTGTTTAAGATCATAAACTGTTCCTCCATTCATTGTAAAGATGCTCAGGCTGTCAGTTCTCTTCACTGATTGGTCAGACGCTGCAATCTCCGCCCCTATCATGTGCACGCGCACGTAGCGAGGCTGTAATCACTTGCTTTAAATTAGCGAGATGTGATCATAGGTGATCAACTTTTGTAGTACAGCTCCTGTCTGACAGGGAACGTTTGGTTATTAACGTAAATTAATCTAATCATGAGCAAACAACTAGAAAACAGAATAAATAAAGATTCAGAATAACACAAGTGCTAAACACAAAGTAAACAGAACTTGACAAAAGTCAGTTTCAGTAAAACCATCCTGGTACAATATTATTTACTACAATATTTACCTCTGTGTGTGTGTGTGTGTGTGTGTGTGTGTGTGTGTGTGTGTGTGTGTGTGTGTGTGTGTGTGTGTGTGTGTGTGTGTGTGTGTGTGTGTGTGTGTGTGTGTGTGTGTGTGTTATTTGTACTGATATTCTGTCCTTCCGTGTGACAAAGCACTCATTGGTTTCTGAGTGTTTTCTCCATGGAGACCATGGTCAGATCTTTCAGGTGATCCTGTGTCATGGTGTTCCTCATCTTTCTGATTCTGCTGTTGTCATGGATGTGGTGATGAGAATTTTAGTGAACGTGCCCTGAACATGAAGGAGGTTAGGGTTAGTAACATGTTCACGTACCCCTAAGGGAACACGTACCCCTGGGTGGGAACCACAGACCTAAAGATAGAAAGATTACTTAGCGTTAAAAGCGTTAAAAATGTTGCGTGTGTTTGGTCTAATCTGTACGGAAGAGGATTAGGGCCAATTATGATGTTAAAAATCCTTTTGGACAAATTAAGAATAAATTAAAAATGTTGAAAATAAAGTAGAAATGTCAAGATCAAAGTAGAAATTTTGAGAATAAAGACAAAATATAATGTAAGTCAAAGGTTTTCTAATAAAGTCAAATCTACAGAAGCTGATGAGGGTCAATTCACCATATCCTACACCATCAAACTGGTCCTAACGTGTTTCCGTAGCTCCTCAATAGCCACAGACGGACTAAAAGCTCCGCCTCTTCATAAAAACACTGCTTTTTACTTCTCAACACGTTACGTTTTTAACAATATCTCTTTGTTATTAAACCCAACTTTGAAGTATAATTGAACACATTCATCAATACATTTTCTGCTGTTTGTTGTCATGGTGAATTGGCCCTAGTCAGCTTCTGTAGATTTGACTTTATTAGTAAACATTACACTTTTATCACCATATTGGATTTTGAGTTTATTTTTAAAATGTTGACTTTAAGTCTTGTCTTTTCGACTTTATTCTTGATTTGCCCAAAATGACTTTCTAACCTGTACCTTAATCTGCTTCCATAAATCTGAGTTTATAAAGAGTATCGTGGTAAAGAAACAATAAAATACAGTTACTGTAAATAATACAAGAGGGAAAAGGCTGAGAGGAGTTTTCTGCTTTTTAATCTGAATGATCTTTGTCTGAATCATAACTTCTCTCAATGATCCAGTCTATTATCTACAGTATCTATAGTATTTATATTATCTATAGCAGTGGCTCTAGTCCCCCTTCCTCTAACTTTTAAATCCAAGTCCCCCCTTTGTCTGACCAGAACATTATGCTCAGAATTCTGTAAAAAAAATAACTTTAGAGCATAATAATGGAATAAATAAGTGATAACACACATTTTAAAGAATCTCAATGAAACAGTATTTAGTATTTACATTTATTTCTATTATTTTTATTTTTTACAGCCATTTCATGCATGGTGTGGAACCAAGACGGAACCTTCCATTTTCAGATCATATTCTAATCAAGATCATTTATACCATCATTTTGTGTGTTTTTGATATTATTTAAATTGTTCTGTGTGAGTGTTTATGGTGTTGTTTATGTGTACGTCTCTCAAGTACCACATGTAGCACCATCACGTACCCCTAGGGGTACACGTACCCCCATTTGAGAAACACTGATCTATAGTTTCTCACATCTTGTAAATAGTACAGTTTGTGTAGAGTGTGTTGACTTTGTGTGTTTCCTCACAGACACAATCAGTGCTGATCCTGTGGAGGACACAGACACCAGCAGCTTTACTACACACACAGTAAGTGTGTGTGTGTGTGTGTGTGTGTGTGTGTGTGTGTGTGTGTGTGTGTGTGTGTGTGTGTGTGTGTGTGTGTGTGTGTGTGTGTGTGTGTGTGTGTGTGTGTGTGTGTGTGTGTGGAGGACACAGACACCAGCAGCTTTACTACACACACAGTAAGTGTGTGTGTGTGTGTGTGTGTGTGTGTGTGTGTGTGTGTGTGTGTGTGTGTGTGTGTGTGTGTGTGTGTGTGTGTGTGTGTGTGTGTGTGTGTGTGTGTGTGTGGAGGACACAGACACCAGCAGCTTTACTACACACACAGTAAGTGTGTGTGTGTGTGTGTGTGTGTGTGTGTGTGTGTGTGTGTGTGTGTGTGTGTGTGTGTGTGTGTGTGTGTGTGTGTGTGTGTGTGTGTGTGTGTGTGTGTGTGTGTGTGGAGGACACAGACACCAGCAGCTTTACTACACACACAGTAAGTGTGTGTGTGTGTGTGTGTGTGTGTGTGTGTGTGTGTGTGTGTGTGTGTGTGTGTGTGTGTGTGTGTGTGTGTGTGTGTGTGTGTGTGTGTAATTTGTCATTGTTCATCCACTAAAAACACACACAGTCTTATAGGAATGATCAGCTGCTGCTGAAACATGTTACAGCAAGTTACTGCAAAATGACACACACACACACACACACGTTAATGTCTCCCTCTGTCTGTCCCACAGTCTCTGGAGGCCAACTATCCAGTACAGGTGACAGATCCTCATGGTAAACACTTTTAAAACACTATTATTCATGTGGTATCATTACAAAGTGTGTATGTGAACCACTGCAGCATTAAAACAAACGTCCACTAAATGATCTCTGCTATATGTCTGTGAATATTGATGATTAATGCATCAATAGATATAATAACGAGCAAAGAAAGTCTTTTTCTCAATAAATGTGAACATATTTTGTTTATTGGTGACACATTAAACACATTATATGTTCTATACAGACTAGTCCAGGTTCTCTTTCACTTAAAATATACTTGAGTGTAAACATTGAAAGAATAGATCATTCCTGTTGCATTCAGGGACACAAATGTCAGGAAACTGTGTTTAAATAACGTGAGGATGATGAGGAGGTTCTTAGAAACCTTGTCCCCTGTGAGGAGTCTCTGGATCTAAACTACTGCTTCACCATCTACATGATCACAGGTCATAACGTTAGCATTATTATTATTATGGTTACATTGTATCTAGTTGGTTTAATGCTGAATCAGACGTGTGATTTATTTAGAAGTCGTTGTTAATAAAGTTTGAATATAGTGTAGTTTGTGCTGTGCACCATCTGATAGACTGAGTGTAAATCATGTTTATAGATCAGAGGGACTGGAACACATAGAGCTTTAGTTCTAGATGAACACATGTTTCTCATCTAACTGATGTCCTCCATGTTCTCCAGCAGCTGCAGTGACTCTCCACCTGAGTTCTCTCCCCTGTGGGTACCTGAAGGCATCGTCAGAGGCTCCAATCAGACAGGTCGGTATGTCCTCTTCTGACCAATCAGCTCATCGTAAACCAAAGAGCCAATCAGGAACAAGAGCTCTATGTTTGTGAGAAGAGCTCGTCCGAATAGTCTCTCCTATCTCCTTTCCTATCCACTTTTCCATAACTCTGTGGATGACGTCACAGGGTTAAGGAAAGGAGTTAGGAAAGGAGTTTGTCACGTTTGTTTATACAATCAGACACACTTCCTCTAAGGTGACGTAATAATCTGACGTGGTGAAGGTCAGTGACGTATGTCGTGGTGAAAAAACTCCAAATTTCCTAAAATAAACTAAAAGCTCATTTATAACACTTTAACTGATATAATGTGATAAATCACAGGTATGAATGTAAATCAAAGGAAAAGAGGTTACCATGGCTACGAGGAACTAAAGGTAAACTAAAGAACGTCAGAGTGAGAATAGTTAATCACACTCACCTTCTACTCACTGATATGAATTATTATTATTACGATTAATAAAAAATGTCTCTGATCCATTTTTCTAGAACCACAGAGTGTCTGTTTTATGTTATAATCTGATTATATGTCTACATATAATAATATATGGGTTTAGATTATTTAAAGTTCAAAGCATTGCATTGGTAACTTATATGATCTCTGTTACTTGTCAGTAATGGTGAGTTTCCGTGAACGCTCTGATGAGTGTGTCCCTTTAAATGTTGTTGCTGCAATGAATTGTGGGTCATCATTATGTGGTCTCCTTTGGTTAAAGGATGTATCAGTGTTTCCTAGGCTAAAGGAGGTTATAAAGGAAGTATTGAGCCTCTTTTCCTTAGCTTAAAGAGAATTGGAACACTCTTTATCATGGCCACCACTTAAACACTTCTTGGGTTAAAGAAAAGTGGATAAGAAAGGAGATAGGAAAGGAGATAGGAGGGATTATTAGGACACAGCCTAAGACTGAGTGAGCTGTGGAAAGATTAAAGGTTCACACAGAGATAGTGATCATTGATCTACCACCCTAGAACATAGTTAGTCATTCATGTATTTATTCATATTATTTTATTTATTTATTTATGATGATGATTAGCCTTTAGCAGCTAGGTGCTAACTCTGTTTGTAAATGAATCTATAGATGACGATTAGCCTTTAGCAGCTAGGTGCTAACTCTGTTTGTAAATGAATCTATAGATTATGATTAGCCTTTAGCAGCTAGGTGCTAACTCTGTTTGTAAATGAATCTATAGATGATGATTAGCCTTTAGCAGCTAGGTGCTAACTCTGTTTGTAAATGAATCTATAGATTATGATTAGCCTTTAGCAGCGAGGTGCTAACTCTGTTTGTAAATGAATCTATAGATGACGATTAGCCTTTAGCAGCGAGGTGCTAACTCTGTTTGTAAATGAATCTATAGATGACGATTAGCCTTTAGCAGCGAGGTGCTAACTCTGTTTGTAAATGAATCTATAGATTATGATTAGCCTTTAGCAGCGAGGTGCTAACTCTGTTTGTAAATGAATCTATAGATTATGATTAGCCTTTAGCAGCGAGGTGCTAACTCTGTAAATGAATCTATAAATTATGATTAGCCTTTAGCAGCGAGGTGCTAACTCTGTTTGTAAATGAATCTATAGATGACGATTAGCCTTTAGCAGCGAGGTGCTAACTCTGTTTGTAAATGAATCTATAGATGACGATTAGCCTTTAGCGGCGAGGTGCTAACTCTGTTTGTAAATGAATCTATAGATTATGATTAGCCTTTAGCAGTGAGGTGCTAACTCTGTTTGTAAATGAATCTATAGATTATGATTAGCCTTTAGCAACGAGGTGCTAACTCTGTTTGTAAATGAATCTGTAGATGACGATTAGCCTTTAGCAGCGAGGTGCTAACTCTGTTTGTAAATGAATCTATAGATTATGATTAGCCTTTAGCAGCGAGGTGCTAACTCTGTTTGTAAATGAATCTGTAGATGACGATTAGCCTTTAGCAGCGAGGTGCTAACTCTGTTTGTAAATGAATCTATAGATGACGATTAGCCTTTAGCAGCGAGGTGCTAACTCTGTTTGTAAATGAATCTATAGATTATGATTAGCCTTTAGCAGCGAGGTGCTAACTCTGTTTGTAAATGAATCTATAGATGACGATTAGCCTTTAGCAGCGAGGTGCTAACTCTGTTTGTAAATGAATCTATAGATGACGATTAGCCTTTAGCAGCGAGGTGCTAACTCTGTTTGTAAATGAATCTATAGATTATGATTAGCCTTTAGCAGCGAGGTGCTAACTCTGTTTGTAAATGAATCTATAGATTATGATTAGCCTTTAGCAGCGAGGTGCTAACTCTGTAAATGAATCTATAAATTATGATTAGCCTTTAGCAGCGAGGTGCTAACTCTGTTTGTAAATGAATCTATAGATGACGATTAGCCTTTAGCAGCGAGGTGCTAACTCTGTTTGTAAATGAATCTATAGATGACGATTAGCCTTTAGCGGCGAGGTGCTAACTCTGTTTGTAAATGAATCTATAGATTATGATTAGCCTTTAGCAGTGAGGTGCTAACTCTGTTTGTAAATGAATCTATAGATTATGATTAGCCTTTAGCAGCGAGGTGCTAACTCTGTTTGTAAATGAATCTATAGATGACGATTAGCCTTTAGCGGCGAGGTGCTAACTCTGTTTGTGTGACTGTTGTTGAAGGAATGAGAAAGAGAAGGACCTTGTTTTACTGCAGATCTGAACAGTGCAGCTGATTATGTTTGAGTGTAACAGGTTTCAAACTGATTTTAGTTCAGGGGCCAAATACGAAGCAATTTCATCTCCAGTGGGCCACAGATTTTATGTTGGAGAACAAGAACTTTCAACATAATTGTTCCCTAGTTTACACTTACACGTATACATAAAATACTAAATACAGTATGTAAGAAACCGACCAATTTCTATTTCATTAAGAAAAATATTATGTAGTATTTAAGGAAATTTAAAGGATTTTGTCAGAATTTTGAAATGTTTTGAACAGTTTAACATTAAAAATGAATTAATTCAAAAGATATAAAGAACAGGAAAACTGTGAGCACCTGTAAATATTGTTGTGTTTCATTTACACAATGATTCATGTATTACTTCCTCCTGCGGGTCGGACTGGATGCTCCTAAGGGCCAGATTTGGCCCCTAAGCCTTAAGTTTGACACATGAACCAATAGGAACAGAAATCACTTTACACTAATGGTTTCTACTGTGATCTATAATCAGTGATCAGTAATCAATAACTCATTGTGTGTATGTGTTTGTAGCCTGTTGAAGAATGCTCGTGTCCCACCTCCACCACAGCAGGTAAACAACGTCTGAATGGTTCCTGTCTTTCTTTAGGTTCTAACTCCACCTTCTCTCCTCCAGACAATCCTAAAGACCTGCAGATCTGGAGCAGCTCGTGTACTAAGTGCCCCCCTCCTGCCCCCCCTCCAAAGATCAGCGACCTGATGAACGACAAAGACCTGCTGGATCTACTGAGGCTCAAACTGGATCCCAACCACTGCACCGTTAAGAACTGGAAGAACTTTGCGAGTCGGTGGGGAATGAGCTACGATGAACTGACCCTGCTGGAGCACCGAACCCAGGGGTCTCTGTCCCACAGCCCCACCCACGAGTTCCTGCTGCGCTACAACCAGAGGAGCGTCAGCGAGCTCACTGAACTGTGTCGTCTCTACCAGAGAGTAGATGTTCTACGACTGCTGCAGAGATGGATGGAGAAGGACTGGCCCTCACGCTGGAAACACACACATTAACATCCTACTAGTCAACACATATACTGTACCTGTGGTGGTGCTTTAGGGGTGCTGGTCAGATGTGGACACAGGGTTTATTTGGTCAAAGGGTTCTGGAGGCAGACCGGTCTGGGATTCAGTGTGTGTGTGTGTGTGTGTGTGTGTGTGTGTGTGTGTGTGTGTAGCTGTTCAGTGCTCTCAGGGTTTTATAGCTGCTGATTGCGCTAAGCATAACAATGACGAAGCCTCTGAGAAGAGACCTTAAAAAATGCTATCAGTGTGCTGTGGTATCTGGCCTGCTTAGGGCAGTGTGACCACAACTGATTCTGTAATCACATATCAATCCCTCCTTTTCTTTTAAAAAACACTTTTATTTTTAACACAAATATCAATGAATTACAGAATCACCAGAGAGACACCGAACACCAGGGTTGGGCTCAATTATAATTGTAATTGTAATTGTAATTGCATAATTGATAAATTATTGGAATTGTAATAAAAAACATTTTTTTTTCTTAATTGTATTAAAATTGTAATTGAGTTCAGATAATTGACTTTGTAATTGTAAGTGCCACGAAAAATAATAAAAATTTGTCAATTATAATCTAAAGCAAAATTGTTGAACCATGTCACAGTTTTATGTACAATTCTACACATATGTAATTAATAATAATCAAAACTAGTTTCATATCAAGTTTTCTCACATTTGACCATTTAAAAATGAATCTAGGGGTACACTGACACAAACAAGGCTCAGACGCCCACACCATAAATATTAATACATATAGTTTCATAAATTAGGAATAGATAGGAAACAAATTAGATGATAGATATTCGTTTTTAGTGTATTTTACAGCTGATTTAGGACCCGTTAGCATTAGAGATGCTAACAGAAGGCTAACACAAGAGGAAAGTTACCTTTTATTGGGTAATTTATTTCAGGTTCAGTAATTGTGATTAATTGTAACTGCACTTTAGTAATTGAGAACGTAATTGTAACTAAAAAATGTAATTGAGCCCAACCCTGGTGAACACACACTTACTGACAGTATCTGCATTCTGTTCCATTTCTATATTTCTACGACCTTTTACGGTCAATCACTGTTTTTATGACATACGTGTTCATCCGAAACCGCCACTACATACCTGTTAGCCGTTAGCCGTTAGCCATTAGCCGTTAGCTGTCAGCTGTTAGCCATTCGCTGTTAGCTGTTAGCTGTCAGCTGTTAGCTGTTAGCTGTTAGCTGTTAGCTGTTAGCTGTCAGCTGTCAGCTGTTAGCCATTAGCTGTTAGCTGTTAGCCATTAGCTGTTAGCTGTTAGCAGTTAGCCTCATAAAGCATTCAAATGAAGTTATTTGCAATAAATTAGTGACTTGGAACCATTAAAACCTCTCAGATGGTTTCTCACACAAAAAAGTTGTGCATTAAATTCTGTTTATTTCCACTTAGTTACAAAATGAGATTCTTTAAAATGTGTGTTATTACTCATTAATTCCATCATTCTGATCTATAGATATTTTTAAATAGTTTTCTAAGAAAAGGGGAGACGAGGATTCAGAAATAAGAGAACAGGGACTAAAGCTAAACAGTATGAGAACCACTGCTCTAATGCTAAATCAAATATACTGTGTATGAAGCTGTTTATTGATCCTGGTTCAATCCTCAACATTTGTCGTATTTACCCAGAAAGCACACAAACGTTGACCTGATGCAGATAGATCATCACACCATGTTGCAGGAAAAGCGTTTTCTCAAATTACCACCACACGACGTCTAAATGATTAGATCTGTTGCTCATACCATGTGACAGACCCTCCAATCAGGAGCCAACTTCATAAAACAATAATGATTTTATAACTGAAATCATCTTCATCCCAAGTTCTCAAACTTCTTTTAGCTCTAATCCCCCTTTCTCTTATTTCTGAATACAAGTCTTCCTTTGTCCGACGACTACATTTTGTTTAGAAAACTATTTAAAAATATCTATAGATCATAGTGATGAACGAACGATATTATTATTTTGTAAATAAGTGAAATAAACAGTATTTAATGCAGTGGTTCACAACCTTTTTTTGGATTGTGACCCCATTATTATATCTAGAATTTCTCACAACCCCAAATACATTTTGTTTGAGCTCATATTTATTGCATTTTAGTTTAACTAGTGAAACTATAGAAATACAGTTGTTTAAGATTGTGTTGTTTTAATAAAAAAAAAATTATAATAATTTTGAAATTAAAAATTTTAGTTTACAAATCCTAATTCTACACACGGATTAAAACACACACAGTAGTAGATACACATTTCAAAAAATGGTCATGCTTTTCAGTCTAAAAAAAGAGAAAACGTAGAACATGAGAAATGTGTTCATAGTAAATATTGTGTTTTCAAACAATAATGTTTTTCTGATGCAATAATTTAAAAAAATTTTATGTTACTAGTGAAAAACTAATAAATGATTATCAGACACAGAGCCAAGCTACAATGGCTACAATGTAGAGGATTAAAAATATTAACATGTGGTGAAATAACTCAAAGTTAGGGTCCAAAATAAAGAGTAACATTTATACTATAAATTAAAACAGATCAGATTATTTATTATATTCCCACATGTAGTTATGAACCAATGAAAATAGTAAAATACTAAGTATATGTTCATATTTCCAGAGCGTGTGAGTCTAGAACCAACACACATCTGTGACTAATCATTAGTGATGTGAACAGTCTATGTTCATAGCTCTAAGCTGATCACATTACAGGGAGCTGAGACATATGATAAGTAGTTTACTGAAGACCCAAACATGTTCCAGACCCAAACACACACTGACTTAGTGACTATTTAGAGGAGCTGACATGTCCACCAGATAGGATGTATAGCAGATCTATTTCTATATTCTGAGAGAGTGGGTGGAGCTTATTACTATATTTACCTTTCTATGTGATGGAGTTACAGATATATTGGAAGATGAACATGGAAGATAAATAAGGACACACCCCCTCACTACATTATCCATATCTATAAAGTATTGATCAGATCAAACTAAACATTTACAGTGTGAATAATGAATAATCACGTAATAATTGTCAAAAATGTTTTCGACCAAAGACCATGGGACATTTGTTGAAATGTTATTATTATTATTAGTCGTAGTAGTAGTATTATAATTATTGTTCCTGTAGTGGTTTTTATGTATTAATTATTGTAGTGTGACCTTATACCAGTGGGTCTGTCATCATTGTCAAGAGAAAATTTCCACAAATGCAAATATGAATAAACCTGTATCAGCGTGTTCCTACTGTCCCACATTAATACATTACATCCCTTCTTTGAGTGTCTTGTTTCCCCGAGAACAACATTCATGTCAATCATGAAGTCGTGAATAAAGTTATACATTTATTTATATAGTTTTAAAAAAAGGATAAAGAAATGCCTGCTGTAGTGTGAAGCCTTCAGTGACCAGGCTACAGAGCACAAAACTGGCATTAAATATAATAATAATAATAATAATAATAATAATAACTAGAACTGCAAGCAGTTATGAAAGGAGGCCAAGCCTTCCCGCACAACTCTGCCCCCAGGATTCACGGAGCCCGTGGAAGTACGTCATGAAGGATGACGGGCTCGTGGCGAGCGTCAGGACACAGACCAACGTGCCATTTGCTGTGAACAGGTGGATATGAAGTTTTGGAAGATGTGATTTTAAGTGTGAAAGTTACAGGCCAAAATGCATTTGCACCCATTATTGCACCACCTAGTGGTTCACTTTTTGCTATGGGTGATTTGTGTGCTCTTCTATAGTTACTCTGTAAATTTCACAGCCCTCAACATATTACTTCAGCTGAAATAAAGGTTTGTTTATTTATATGTTATGTAGTAATAAGCCACGCCCCCTTTGACCAATCGCGATTAACTTCGAGATACGGTCCCAGGAGCGACCCAAGGTCATACCCACCAAATTTGGTAAAACTCGGTAGTGCCATTGAGGAGATATACAATTTTCATAATTACAGTGCCCCCTAGAGGCTTAATTTATTAAAATGTGGCTCATACCCCCACAGTCTCATGCCAACCAAGGATCTAAGAATTGGTGTTGTTAGCATTTATTTTGACCGAGATATGCACCAGTTATATATTTTTATAGCGAGCTAGAAAAATTTACTCAGTAATTATTCGTGCATATTTTGAGCCAACAAAATTATTTTATCAACTATAGATCAGGTCCAACTGAAGACTCTACGTGCTAAGTTTCACGCTGATTGGACAAAACCCCAAGGAGGAGTTCGAAAAAGTAGGTTTGTGATATGCAGTGACTTACAAAGAGCAATGTGCTGTGGGAGTGGGCGTGGCCTATGTCAGAAGATCAGAATCAGAATCAGAATCAGAATCAGCTTTATTCGCCAAGTGTATGTTGTACACACGAGGAATTTGACTCGGTCAACTGTGTTCTCTCCAATAGTGAAAAACACAACAACTACGAGAGAGCGCAGTACCGAGGCGACCATCCGCGGCGCCATCTTACATGTGACTCAATGTAGGAAACATGTGGATATGAATTTATGAAGATGTGAAATAAATTGTAAAAGTTAGAGGCCAAAATGTTTTTGAAATTATAGCGCCACCTAGTGGCGTAAATTGTTGGTATGGGTGGTCTGTGTGGTCTTCTATATCTACCCTGTAAAATTAACTGCCCTCAACATAAAAATTCAGCAGAAATAAATGTTTGTTTATTTATGTGTTATGATGTAATAAGCCACGCCCACTTTGACCAATCGCAAATAACTTTGAGATATCGCCTCAGGAGGGACCCAACATCATACCCACCAAATTTGGTAAAAATTGGTCTTGCCATTTAAGAGATATAAATATTTGTTATTTGTAGCGCCCCCTAGTGGTCTACATCATTCAAATTTGGCGCATACCCTCACAGTCACATGCCAACTAAGGATCTCAGATTTGGTGTTGTTAGCATTTATTTTGACCAAGATATGCGCCAGTTTGCGTTTTTATAGCTAGCTAGAAAACTTTACTCGTTAATAATTTGCGCGTAATTTACCCGAACAAACTCATTTCGTTAACTTTAGATCACGTCCAACTGAAGACTCGACCTGCCAAGTTTCATGATGTTTATGAAGATTTATTTTTTTTTACCAAAGTTTTTTTGTGGAATATCTGATGCAGCCCAGCCTCACCCAGACTCTGCCTACTGTGGCCCCCAGACTCTGCCTACTGTGGCCCCCAGGTAATTTGAGTTTGAGACCCCTGCTCTACATGATTATCACTGACATGAGGCATGTGTCCATGGATGAATAATAATGGCTTGGATTTATATAGCGCTTACTTTGAGGAGACTCTTAAGCGCGTTACAGAAACCATTATTCATTCACACCAGTTAGGTGGTGGTAAGCTACAATGTAGCCACACACTGACAGAGGCATGGCTGCCATTTCGCACCTACGGCCCCTCTGACCACCTTCACAATTCATACTCACTCATACAAGGAAATGTGGGTAAAGTGCCTTGCCCAAGATCGGGATTTGAGCCCCCAACCCTTCGGTTACTGGACGACCCACTCTACCACTGAGCCATGGTCGCCCCAAGTGGAGATGAATGACGCATTTTACATTTTACATCTAACAAAACACATGGAGATAAAATATGAAGACTTTAAAGAAAGTGAAGATTGCATTTAACACAAACAGCAAACTGTCTCTCACTGATATATGGACACGTGTGGCTAATGAAGTCCACCTTAGGATGACCTGTCACTCCATTCACAATGGGAGGCTGAAAATAAAAATGTGTTGTTTTTTTAATCCGATTAATCGATGAATTTATTGACCAATTATTCGATTATGAAAATAACTAGAACTGCAAGCAGTTATGAAAGGAGGCCAAGCCTTCCCGCACGACTCTGCCCTCAGGTTTCACGGAGCCCGTGGAAGTACGTCATGAAGGACGGCGGGCTCGTGGCGAGCGTCAGGACACAGGCCAACGTGCCATTTGCTGTAAACAGGTGGATATGAAGTTTTGGAAGATGTGATTTAAAGTGTGAAAGTTACAGGCCAAAATGTGTTTGCACCTATTATAGCGCCACCTAGTGGTGCCCTCAACATATTACTTTAGCTGAAATAAAGGTTTGTTTATTTATATGTTATGTAGTAATAAGCCACGCCCCCTTTGACCAATCGCGTTTAACTTCGAGATACGGTCCCAGGAGCGACCCAAGGTCATACCCACCAAATTTGGTAAAAACCGGTTGTGCCATCTAGGAGATACACATTTTTCATAATTACAGTGCCCCCTAGAGGCTTAATTTATTAAAATTTGGCTCATACCCCCACAGTCTCATGGCAACCAAGTATCTCAGATTTGGTGGTGTTAGCTATTATTTTGACCAAGATATGCAACAATTCGCATTTTTATAGCGAGCTAGAAAATTTTACTCGTTCATATTTTGCACATATTTTGCCCAAACAAAAATTTTTGCTGAACTTTAGATCAGGTCCAAATGAAGACTCTATGTGCCAAGTTTCACGCTGATTGGACAAAACCCCAATGATGAATTTGAAAAAGTAAGTTTGTGATATGTAGTGACTTACAAAGAGCAATGTAGTGTGGGAGTGGGCGTGGCCTATGTCAGAAGATTCGACTCTATGTAGGGAACATGTGGATATGAATTTTATGAAGATGTGAATTAAATTGTGAAAGTTAAAGGCCAAAATATTTTTGCAATTATAGCACCACCTAGTGACGAATTTTTTGGTATGGGTGTTCTGTGTGGTCTTCTATATCTACCCTGTAAAATTCACAGCCCTCAACATAAAAATTCAGCTGAAATCAATGTTTATTCATTTCAATCTCAATCAATCAATCAATCTTTATTTGTATAGCGCCAAATCATAACCAATGGTATCTCAAGGCACTTTACAGTAGAGCAGTCTTAAGGACGGACTCTTCATTTTATGGATACACACATATGCATATATACGTATATACACATACATATGTATCCCACACCCAACATGAATTCATCATGGCGGCAAGGAAAACCTTCTGTTAAGCAGCAGGAACCTTGTGTGGATCCCATTCCTATGATGAACAGCCATCCACGTTATGCTGTGTTGGGTGTGTGCAGAGGAAAGGGTGGAGACAGAGTTGTTGAGACTCTGTAACTCCACACTGAGGATCCCACGGACCTGCAAGACAAAAGCCAGAAGGAGAACAGGAGCAAACACACAAGGGAAGAAGCAGACATAGAGGGAGTGTTTGAAAGAGGAATGGGACCCTCTCCGGTCCCTCTCTAACCTAAATGACCTCTCTCTTAACGCCCTCTCCAACCTCTCTCCAACCGAGCATGCCAGACCCCCCCCCCCCCGGCAGTCTATGCCTATTGCATCTTAACTATGAGCTATGAGCTGGTTCCTAACTAAAAGCTTTACCAAAGAGGAATGTTTTGAGCCTAACCTTAAAGGTAGAGAGGGTGTCTGCCCCCTGAACCGTGGTTGGTAGATGGTTCCAGAGAAGTGGGGCCTGATAACTGAAAGCTCTTCCTCCTATACTACTTTTAGAGATGAATGGAACAACGAGTAGTCCAGCATTTTGAGAGCGTAGTGTTCTGGGGGGATTGTATGGCACTACAAGCTCCTTGAGATAGACTGGTGCCTGTCCATTTAGGGCTTTATAAGTGAGAAGAAGAATCTTGAATTCTATTCTATATTTTATGGGAAGCCAATGCAGAGAGGCTAATACAGGAGTAATGTGATCTCTTCTCCTAGTTTTAGTCAGTACACGTGCTGCAGCATTTTGAACCAGCTGAAGTGTCTTAAGCGACTTGCTCGGGCAGCCTGCTAAAAGAGAATTACAATAATCCAGTCTAGAGGTAACAAAAGCATGGACTAGTTTTTCGGCGTCGCCCTGAGACAGGATAGATCTGATTTTAGCAATGTTACGGAGATGAAAGAAGGCAGTTCTTGAAGTTTGTTTTATGTGAGAGTTGAAGGATAAGTCCTGATCAAATAGAACCCCAAGGTTTCTAACAGTTGTGCTTTGTGTCAGAGTAATGCCATCTAGGGCAGTTAGGCTAGCATAGGTTTCTCTAAGGTGTCGTGGGCCCAGTACAATGACCTCAGTCTTGTCTGAGTTGAGAAGAAGAAAATTTTGGTCCATCCAGGCCCTAATGTCCTTTAGACAGGCCTCAAGTTTAGATAGCTGATTTGTCTCACCTGGCTTCATTGATACATACAGTTGGGTATCATCAGCATAGCAGTGGAAGTTAACAGAGTATTTTCTCATAACATTACCAAGGGGGATCATATAGATACAGAAGAGGATTGGACCTAGCACAGAGCCCTGAGGAACCCCGTAGCTTACTTTAGTGTACACAGAAGACTTATTATTCACGTGTACAAACTGGTACCTATCAGATAGGTAGGACTTAAACCAGTTTAGGGCAGTCCCTGTGATTCCAAGTAATTTCTCTAATCTCTCTAGTAGAATATAGTGATCTATAGTGTCAAAAGCTGAACTAAGATCTAATAATCATTTATATGTTATGATGTAATAAGCCACGCCTACTTTGACCAATCACAAAAACACTTTGAGATATCGCCTCAGGATTGACCCAAGGTCATACCCTCCAAATTTGGTAAAAATTGGTTTTGCCATTTAAGAGATATAAATATTCGTTATTTGTAGCGCCCCCTAGTGGCCTATATTATTCAAATTTGGCGCATACCCTCACAGTCACATGCCAACTAAGGATCTCAGATTTGGTGTTGTTAGCATTTATTTTGACCGAGATATGCGCCAGTTCGCGTTTTTATAGCTTGCTAGAAAACTAATAATTTGCGTATATTTTACCCGAACAAAATTATTTTATCAACTTTAGATCAGGTCCAACTGAAGACTCTACGTGCCAAGTTTCACGCTGATTGGACAAAACCCCAAGGAGGAGTTTGAAAAAGTAGGTTTTCCAGTTTTTGCAATTTTGCTCCGAGAAAAGTTTAGGCGGAAATGGGCGTGGCCTAGCTCAGGTGATTCAGTGCTATTCAAGGAATCTGTGGATATGAAGGTTTTAAATTTGCAACAAATGTTGTAGGAGTTATTGGCCATTGTTATAGCGCCACCTGCTGGCGAACATGTGTGAATTTTTGCGTCCAAGGTACGTAGGGTGGTCTGGACCCAACCCCCAAAGGGCACCGCCCTACCTTGCACAGTTTAAGCTGTAGCACTACTTTAACCGCGGGAAACATAATAAATATAAAAAAATCCTTTCGATTACAATAGGGTTCCTAGCACCGCTGGTCCTAGGAAACGAAATGCGTATGCTTACATACACGGTTCCCTGGCCCCCAAATAATAATGATGATGATGATGATGATGATGATGATGATGATGATAATAATAATAATAATAATAATAATAATAATAAGCAGCAGCAGGCAGCTCTGGTATTACACACACTTTATATTGATCTTAAATCCTTTTGAACCTAATTTCAAACCTCTAATTTTGAAATCCTTTCACTGTCCAACAAATACCTCTACAGACATTCATCCACTGTGTGGCGCTGTCAGGTCAGTTTAGACCAACATCTCTGAAGCTATGGTCCCATTGAGGTGTTGTGTGACTGCTTAGAAAAAGTAAACTGATGGATGAGTGAAAACTTCCTTCAACTAAACCATGACAAGATGGAGGTGATTGTCTTTGGTAACAAGGAAAAGAGGACTGCTGTCAGCAAGTATCTGAGTCTGGATCTTTAGAAGATAAAGACCAAGTCAAAAACCTTGGTGTTCTGATTGACTCAGATCTGACATTCAGCATCAGATCAAATCTATCACAAAAACATCTTCTACCACCTAAAGAACATCTCCAGAGTGAAAGGTTTAATGACTCAGAAAGATCAGGAGAAACTGGTCCATGCTTTTATCTCCAGCAGACTGGACTATTGTAATGGTCTTCATCAAACATCTACAGCTGGTTCAGAACGCTGCAGCTCAGGTCTGAACCAGAACAAAGAGGTCAGAACACATTACACTGGCTCCCAGTCAGCCTCAGAGGAGACTGTAAAGTTCTGCTGCTGGTTATAAATGTGTGAATGGGTTTGGTCCAGAATACATCAGTGAGATGTTAGTCAGGTATGAACCCAGCAGGTCTCTGAGATCTATGGACACAGGTCAGATAGTGGAGCCCAGAGTTCACAGTAAACATGGTGATGCTGTGTTTAGTTGTTATGCTGCAAAGAAGTGGAACAAACTGCAGCAGAGCTGAAGTCAGCATCACATGTGAACATTTTTAAATCAAAGTTAAAGGAACTTTTTTTCTCTACTGTGTATGAATGATAGAGATTTATGGTCATGTTGATGATGTAATAAGTTTAATAAGTAGCAGCGAGGTGCTAACTCTGTTTGTAAATGAATCTATAGATGACGATTAGCCTTTAGCGGCGAGGTGCTAACTCTGTTTGTAAATGAATCTATAGATTATGATTAGCCTTTAGCAGTGAGGTGCTAACTCTGTTTGTAAATGAATCTATAGATTATGATTAGCCTTTAGCAGCGAGGTGCTAACTCTGTTTGTAAATGAATCTATAGATGACGATTAGCCTTTAGCGGCGAGGTGCTAACTCTGTTTGTGTGACTGTTGTTGAAGGAATGAGAAAGAGAAGGACCTTGTTTTACTGCAGATCTGAACAGTGCAGCTGATTATGTTTGAGTGTAACAGGTTTCAAACTGATTTTAGTTCAGGGGCCAAATACGAAGCAATTTCATCTCCAGTGGGCCACAGATTTTATGTTGGAGAACAAGAACTTTCAACATAATTGTTCCCTAGTTTACACTTACACGTATACATAAAATACTAAATACAGTATGTAAGAAACCGACCAATTTCTATTTCATTAAGAAAAATATTATGTAGTATTTAAGGAAATTTAAAGGATTTTGTCAGAATTTTGAAATGTTTTGAACAGTTTAACATTAAAAATGAATTAATTCAAAAGATATAAAGAACAGGAAAACTGTGAGCACCTGTAAATATTGTTGTGTTTCATTTACACAATGATTCATGTATTACTTCCTCCTGCGGGTCGGACTGGATGCTCCTAAGGGCCAGATTTGGCCCCTAAGCCTTAAGTTTGACACATGAACCAATAGGAACAGAAATCACTTTACACTAATGGTTTCTACTGTGATCTATAATCAGTGATCAGTAATCAATAACTCATTGTGTGTATGTGTTTGTAGCCTGTTGAAGAATGCTCGTGTCCCACCTCCACCACAGCAGGTAAACAACGTCTGAATGGTTCCTGTCTTTCTTTAGGTTCTAACTCCACCTTCTCTCCTCCAGACAATCCTAAAGACCTGCAGATCTGGAGCAGCTCGTGTACTAAGTGCCCCCCTCCTGCCCCCCCTCCAAAGATCAGCGACCTGATGAACGACAAAGACCTGCTGGATCTACTGAGGCTCAAACTGGATCCCAACCACTGCACCGTTAAGAACTGGAAGAACTTTGCGAGTCGGTGGGGAATGAGCTACGATGAACTGACCCTGCTGGAGCACCGAACCCAGGGGTCTCTGTCCCACAGCCCCACCCACGAGTTCCTGCTGCGCTACAACCAGAGGAGCGTCAGCGAGCTCACTGAACTGTGTCGTCTCTACCAGAGAGTAGATGTTCTACGACTGCTGCAGAGATGGATGGAGAAGGACTGGCCCTCACGCTGGAAACACACACATTAACATCCTACTAGTCAACACATATACTGTACCTGTGGTGGTGCTTTAGGGGTGCTGGTCAGATGTGGACACAGGGTTTATTTGGTCAAAGGGTTCTGGAGGCAGACCGGTCTGGGATTCAGTGTGTGTGTGTGTGTGTGTGTGTGTGTGTGTGTGTGTGTGTAGCTGTTCAGTGCTCTCAGGGTTTTATAGCTGCTGATTGCGCTAAGCATAACAATGACGAAGCCTCTGAGAAGAGACCTTAAAAAATGCTATCAGTGTGCTGTGGTATCTGGCCTGCTTAGGGCAGTGTGACCACAACTGATTCTGTAATCACATATCAATCCCTCCTTTTCTTTTAAAAAACACTTTTATTTTTAACACAAATATCAATGAATTACAGAATCACCAGAGAGACACCGAACACCAGGGTTGGGCTCAATTATAATTGTAATTGTAATTGTAATTGCATAATTGATAAATTATTGGAATTGTAATAAAAAACATTTTTTTTTCTTAATTGTATTAAAATTGTAATTGAGTTCAGATAATTGACTTTGTAATTGTAAGTGCCACGAAAAATAATAAAAATTTGTCAATTATAATCTAAAGCAAAATTGTTGAACCATGTCACAGTTTTATGTACAATTCTACACATATGTAATTAATAATAATCAAAACTAGTTTCATATCAAGTTTTCTCACATTTGACCATTTAAAAATGAATCTAGGGGTACACTGACACAAACAAGGCTCAGACGCCCACACCATAAATATTAATACATATAGTTTCATAAATTAGGAATAGATAGGAAACAAATTAGATGATAGATATTCGTTTTTAGTGTATTTTACAGCTGATTTAGGACCCGTTAGCATTAGAGATGCTAACAGAAGGCTAACACAAGAGGAAAGTTACCTTTTATTGGGTAATTTATTTCAGGTTCAGTAATTGTGATTAATTGTAACTGCACTTTAGTAATTGAGAACGTAATTGTAACTAAAAAATGTAATTGAGCCCAACCCTGGTGAACACACACTTACTGACAGTATCTGCATTCTGTTCCATTTCTATATTTCTACGACCTTTTACGGTCAATCACTGTTTTTATGACATACGTGTTCATCCGAAACCGCCACTACATACCTGTTAGCCGTTAGCCGTTAGCCATTAGCCGTTAGCTGTCAGCTGTTAGCCATTCGCTGTTAGCTGTTAGCTGTCAGCTGTTAGCTGTTAGCTGTTAGCTGTTAGCTGTTAGCTGTCAGCTGTCAGCTGTTAGCCATTAGCTGTTAGCTGTTAGCCATTAGCTGTTAGCTGTTAGCAGTTAGCCTCATAAAGCATTCAAATGAAGTTATTTGCAATAAATTAGTGACTTGGAACCATTAAAACCTCTCAGATGGTTTCTCACACAAAAAAGTTGTGCATTAAATTCTGTTTATTTCCACTTAGTTACAAAATGAGATTCTTTAAAATGTGTGTTATTACTCATTAATTCCATCATTCTGATCTATAGATATTTTTAAATAGTTTTCTAAGAAAAGGGGAGACGAGGATTCAGAAATAAGAGAACAGGGACTAAAGCTAAACAGTATGAGAACCACTGCTCTAATGCTAAATCAAATATACTGTGTATGAAGCTGTTTATTGATCCTGGTTCAATCCTCAACATTTGTCGTATTTACCCAGAAAGCACACAAACGTTGACCTGATGCAGATAGATCATCACACCATGTTGCAGGAAAAGCGTTTTCTCAAATTACCACCACACGACGTCTAAATGATTAGATCTGTTGCTCATACCATGTGACAGACCCTCCAATCAGGAGCCAACTTCATAAAACAATAATGATTTTATAACTGAAATCATCTTCATCCCAAGTTCTCAAACTTCTTTTAGCTCTAATCCCCCTTTCTCTTATTTCTGAATACAAGTCTTCCTTTGTCCGACGACTACATTTTGTTTAGAAAACTATTTAAAAATATCTATAGATCATAGTGATGAACGAACGATATTATTATTTTGTAAATAAGTGAAATAAACAGTATTTAATGCAGTGGTTCACAACCTTTTTTTGGATTGTGACCCCATTATTATATCTAGAATTTCTCACAACCCCAAATACATTTTGTTTGAGCTCATATTTATTGCATTTTAGTTTAACTAGTGAAACTATAGAAATACAGTTGTTTAAGATTGTGTTGTTTTAATAAAAAAAAAATTATAATAATTTTGAAATTAAAAATTTTAGTTTACAAATCCTAATTCTACACACGGATTAAAACACACACAGTAGTAGATACACATTTCAAAAAATGGTCATGCTTTTCAGTCTAAAAAAAGAGAAAACGTAGAACATGAGAAATGTGTTCATAGTAAATATTGTGTTTTCAAACAATAATGTTTTTCTGATGCAATAATTTAAAAAAATTTTATGTTACTAGTGAAAAACTAATAAATGATTATCAGACACAGAGCCAAGCTACAATGGCTACAATGTAGAGGATTAAAAATATTAACATGTGGTGAAATAACTCAAAGTTAGGGTCCAAAATAAAGAGTAACATTTATACTATAAATTAAAACAGATCAGATTATTTATTATATTCCCACATGTAGTTATGAACCAATGAAAATAGTAAAATACTAAGTATATGTTCATATTTCCAGAGCGTGTGAGTCTAGAACCAACACACATCTGTGACTAATCATTAGTGATGTGAACAGTCTATGTTCATAGCTCTAAGCTGATCACATTACAGGGAGCTGAGACATATGATAAGTAGTTTACTGAAGACCCAAACATGTTCCAGACCCAAACACACACTGACTTAGTGACTATTTAGAGGAGCTGACATGTCCACCAGATAGGATGTATAGCAGATCTATTTCTATATTCTGAGAGAGTGGGTGGAGCTTATTACTATATTTACCTTTCTATGTGATGGAGTTACAGATATATTGGAAGATGAACATGGAAGATAAATAAGGACACACCCCCTCACTACATTATCCATATCTATAAAGTATTGATCAGATCAAACTAAACATTTACAGTGTGAATAATGAATAATCACGTAATAATTGTCAAAAATGTTTTCGACCAAAGACCATGGGACATTTGTTGAAATGTTATTATTATTATTAGTCGTAGTAGTAGTATTATAATTATTGTTCCTGTAGTGGTTTTTATGTATTAATTATTGTAGTGTGACCTTATACCAGTGGGTCTGTCATCATTGTCAAGAGAAAATTTCCACAAATGCAAATATGAATAAACCTGTATCAGCGTGTTCCTACTGTCCCACATTAATACATTACATCCCTTCTTTGAGTGTCTTGTTTCCCCGAGAACAACATTCATGTCAATCATGAAGTCGTGAATAAAGTTATACATTTATTTATATAGTTTTAAAAAAAGGATAAAGAAATGCCTGCTGTAGTGTGAAGCCTTCAGTGACCAGGCTACAGAGCACAAAACTGGCATTAAATATAATAATAATAATAATAATAATAATAATAACTAGAACTGCAAGCAGTTATGAAAGGAGGCCAAGCCTTCCCGCACAACTCTGCCCCCAGGATTCACGGAGCCCGTGGAAGTACGTCATGAAGGATGACGGGCTCGTGGCGAGCGTCAGGACACAGACCAACGTGCCATTTGCTGTGAACAGGTGGATATGAAGTTTTGGAAGATGTGATTTTAAGTGTGAAAGTTACAGGCCAAAATGCATTTGCACCCATTATTGCACCACCTAGTGGTTCACTTTTTGCTATGGGTGATTTGTGTGCTCTTCTATAGTTACTCTGTAAATTTCACAGCCCTCAACATATTACTTCAGCTGAAATAAAGGTTTGTTTATTTATATGTTATGTAGTAATAAGCCACGCCCCCTTTGACCAATCGCGATTAACTTCGAGATACGGTCCCAGGAGCGACCCAAGGTCATACCCACCAAATTTGGTAAAACTCGGTAGTGCCATTGAGGAGATATACAATTTTCATAATTACAGTGCCCCCTAGAGGCTTAATTTATTAAAATGTGGCTCATACCCCCACAGTCTCATGCCAACCAAGGATCTAAGAATTGGTGTTGTTAGCATTTATTTTGACCGAGATATGCACCAGTTATATATTTTTATAGCGAGCTAGAAAAATTTACTCAGTAATTATTCGTGCATATTTTGAGCCAACAAAATTATTTTATCAACTATAGATCAGGTCCAACTGAAGACTCTACGTGCTAAGTTTCACGCTGATTGGACAAAACCCCAAGGAGGAGTTCGAAAAAGTAGGTTTGTGATATGCAGTGACTTACAAAGAGCAATGTGCTGTGGGAGTGGGCGTGGCCTATGTCAGAAGATCAGAATCAGAATCAGAATCAGAATCAGCTTTATTCGCCAAGTGTATGTTGTACACACGAGGAATTTGACTCGGTCAACTGTGTTCTCTCCAATAGTGAAAAACACAACAACTACGAGAGAGCGCAGTACCGAGGCGACCATCCGCGGCGCCATCTTACATGTGACTCAATGTAGGAAACATGTGGATATGAATTTATGAAGATGTGAAATAAATTGTAAAAGTTAGAGGCCAAAATGTTTTTGAAATTATAGCGCCACCTAGTGGCGTAAATTGTTGGTATGGGTGGTCTGTGTGGTCTTCTATATCTACCCTGTAAAATTAACTGCCCTCAACATAAAAATTCAGCAGAAATAAATGTTTGTTTATTTATGTGTTATGATGTAATAAGCCACGCCCACTTTGACCAATCGCAAATAACTTTGAGATATCGCCTCAGGAGGGACCCAACATCATACCCACCAAATTTGGTAAAAATTGGTCTTGCCATTTAAGAGATATAAATATTTGTTATTTGTAGCGCCCCCTAGTGGTCTACATCATTCAAATTTGGCGCATACCCTCACAGTCACATGCCAACTAAGGATCTCAGATTTGGTGTTGTTAGCATTTATTTTGACCAAGATATGCGCCAGTTTGCGTTTTTATAGCTAGCTAGAAAACTTTACTCGTTAATAATTTGCGCGTAATTTACCCGAACAAACTCATTTCGTTAACTTTAGATCACGTCCAACTGAAGACTCGACCTGCCAAGTTTCATGATGTTTATGAAGATTTATTTTTTTTTACCAAAGTTTTTTTGTGGAATATCTGATGCAGCCCAGCCTCACCCAGACTCTGCCTACTGTGGCCCCCAGACTCTGCCTACTGTGGCCCCCAGGTAATTTGAGTTTGAGACCCCTGCTCTACATGATTATCACTGACATGAGGCATGTGTCCATGGATGAATAATAATGGCTTGGATTTATATAGCGCTTACTTTGAGGAGACTCTTAAGCGCGTTACAGAAACCATTATTCATTCACACCAGTTAGGTGGTGGTAAGCTACAATGTAGCCACACACTGACAGAGGCATGGCTGCCATTTCGCACCTACGGCCCCTCTGACCACCTTCACAATTCATACTCACTCATACAAGGAAATGTGGGTAAAGTGCCTTGCCCAAGATCGGGATTTGAGCCCCCAACCCTTCGGTTACTGGACGACCCACTCTACCACTGAGCCATGGTCGCCCCAAGTGGAGATGAATGACGCATTTTACATTTTACATCTAACAAAACACATGGAGATAAAATATGAAGACTTTAAAGAAAGTGAAGATTGCATTTAACACAAACAGCAAACTGTCTCTCACTGATATATGGACACGTGTGGCTAATGAAGTCCACCTTAGGATGACCTGTCACTCCATTCACAATGGGAGGCTGAAAATAAAAATGTGTTGTTTTTTTAATCCGATTAATCGATGAATTTATTGACCAATTATTCGATTATGAAAATAACTAGAACTGCAAGCAGTTATGAAAGGAGGCCAAGCCTTCCCGCACGACTCTGCCCTCAGGTTTCACGGAGCCCGTGGAAGTACGTCATGAAGGACGGCGGGCTCGTGGCGAGCGTCAGGACACAGGCCAACGTGCCATTTGCTGTAAACAGGTGGATATGAAGTTTTGGAAGATGTGATTTAAAGTGTGAAAGTTACAGGCCAAAATGTGTTTGCACCTATTATAGCGCCACCTAGTGGTGCCCTCAACATATTACTTTAGCTGAAATAAAGGTTTGTTTATTTATATGTTATGTAGTAATAAGCCACGCCCCCTTTGACCAATCGCGTTTAACTTCGAGATACGGTCCCAGGAGCGACCCAAGGTCATACCCACCAAATTTGGTAAAAACCGGTTGTGCCATCTAGGAGATACACATTTTTCATAATTACAGTGCCCCCTAGAGGCTTAATTTATTAAAATTTGGCTCATACCCCCACAGTCTCATGGCAACCAAGTATCTCAGATTTGGTGGTGTTAGCTATTATTTTGACCAAGATATGCAACAATTCGCATTTTTATAGCGAGCTAGAAAATTTTACTCGTTCATATTTTGCACATATTTTGCCCAAACAAAAATTTTTGCTGAACTTTAGATCAGGTCCAAATGAAGACTCTATGTGCCAAGTTTCACGCTGATTGGACAAAACCCCAATGATGAATTTGAAAAAGTAAGTTTGTGATATGTAGTGACTTACAAAGAGCAATGTAGTGTGGGAGTGGGCGTGGCCTATGTCAGAAGATTCGACTCTATGTAGGGAACATGTGGATATGAATTTTATGAAGATGTGAATTAAATTGTGAAAGTTAAAGGCCAAAATATTTTTGCAATTATAGCACCACCTAGTGACGAATTTTTTGGTATGGGTGTTCTGTGTGGTCTTCTATATCTACCCTGTAAAATTCACAGCCCTCAACATAAAAATTCAGCTGAAATCAATGTTTATTCATTTCAATCTCAATCAATCAATCAATCTTTATTTGTATAGCGCCAAATCATAACCAATGGTATCTCAAGGCACTTTACAGTAGAGCAGTCTTAAGGACGGACTCTTCATTTTATGGATACACACATATGCATATATACGTATATACACATACATATGTATCCCACACCCAACATGAATTCATCATGGCGGCAAGGAAAACCTTCTGTTAAGCAGCAGGAACCTTGTGTGGATCCCATTCCTATGATGAACAGCCATCCACGTTATGCTGTGTTGGGTGTGTGCAGAGGAAAGGGTGGAGACAGAGTTGTTGAGACTCTGTAACTCCACACTGAGGATCCCACGGACCTGCAAGACAAAAGCCAGAAGGAGAACAGGAGCAAACACACAAGGGAAGAAGCAGACATAGAGGGAGTGTTTGAAAGAGGAATGGGACCCTCTCCGGTCCCTCTCTAACCTAAATGACCTCTCTCTTAACGCCCTCTCCAACCTCTCTCCAACCGAGCATGCCAGACCCCCCCCCCCCGGCAGTCTATGCCTATTGCATCTTAACTATGAGCTATGAGCTGGTTCCTAACTAAAAGCTTTACCAAAGAGGAATGTTTTGAGCCTAACCTTAAAGGTAGAGAGGGTGTCTGCCCCCTGAACCGTGGTTGGTAGATGGTTCCAGAGAAGTGGGGCCTGATAACTGAAAGCTCTTCCTCCTATACTACTTTTAGAGATGAATGGAACAACGAGTAGTCCAGCATTTTGAGAGCGTAGTGTTCTGGGGGGATTGTATGGCACTACAAGCTCCTTGAGATAGACTGGTGCCTGTCCATTTAGGGCTTTATAAGTGAGAAGAAGAATCTTGAATTCTATTCTATATTTTATGGGAAGCCAATGCAGAGAGGCTAATACAGGAGTAATGTGATCTCTTCTCCTAGTTTTAGTCAGTACACGTGCTGCAGCATTTTGAACCAGCTGAAGTGTCTTAAGCGACTTGCTCGGGCAGCCTGCTAAAAGAGAATTACAATAATCCAGTCTAGAGGTAACAAAAGCATGGACTAGTTTTTTGGCGTCGCCCTGAGACAGGATAGATCTGATTTTAGCAATGTTACGGAGATGAAAGAAGGCAGTTCTTGAAGTTTGTTTTATGTGAGAGTTGAAGGATAAGTCCTGATCAAATAGAACCCCAAGGTTTCTAACAGTTGTGCTTTGTGTCAGAGTAATGCCATCTAGGGCAGTTAGGCTAGCATAGGTTTCTCTAAGGTGTCGTGGGCCCAGTACAATGACCTCAGTCTTGTCTGAGTTGAGAAGAAGAAAATTTTGGTCCATCCAGGCCCTAATGTCCTTTAGACAGGCCTCAAGTTTAGATAGCTGATTTGTCTCACCTGGCTTCATTGATACATACAGTTGGGTATCATCAGCATAGCAGTGGAAGTTAACAGAGTATTTTCTCATAACATTACCAAGGGGGATCATATAGATACAGAAGAGGATTGGACCTAGCACAGAGCCCTGAGGAACCCCGTAGCTTACTTTAGTGTACACAGAAGACTTATTATTCACGTGTACAAACTGGTACCTATCAGATAGGTAGGACTTAAACCAGTTTAGGGCAGTCCCTGTGATTCCAAGTAATTTCTCTAATCTCTCTAGTAGAATATAGTGATCTATAGTGTCAAAAGCTGAACTAAGATCTAATAATCATTTATATGTTATGATGTAATAAGCCACGCCTACTTTGACCAATCACAAAAACACTTTGAGATATCGCCTCAGGATTGACCCAAGGTCATACCCTCCAAATTTGGTAAAAATTGGTTTTGCCATTTAAGAGATATAAATATTCGTTATTTGTAGCGCCCCCTAGTGGCCTATATTATTCAAATTTGGCGCATACCCTCACAGTCACATGCCAACTAAGGATCTCAGATTTGGTGTTGTTAGCATTTATTTTGACCGAGATATGCGCCAGTTCGCGTTTTTATAGCTTGCTAGAAAACTAATAATTTGCGTATATTTTACCCGAACAAAATTATTTTATCAACTTTAGATCAGGTCCAACTGAAGACTCTACGTGCCAAGTTTCACGCTGATTGGACAAAACCCCAAGGAGGAGTTTGAAAAAGTAGGTTTTCCAGTTTTTGCAATTTTGCTCCGAGAAAAGTTTAGGCGGAAATGGGCGTGGCCTAGCTCAGGTGATTCAGTGCTATTCAAGGAATCTGTGGATATGAAGGTTTTAAATTTGCAACAAATGTTGTAGGAGTTATTGGCCATTGTTATAGCGCCACCTGCTGGCGAACATGTGTGAATTTTTGCGTCCAAGGTACGTAGGGTGGTCTGGACCCAACCCCCAAAGGGCACCGCCCTACCTTGCACAGTTTAAGCTGTAGCACTACTTTAACCGCGGGAAACATAATAAATATAAAAAAATCCTTTCGATTACAATAGGGTTCCTAGCACCGCTGGTCCTAGGAAACGAAATGCGTATGCTTACATACACGGTTCCCTGGCCCCCAAATAATAATGATGATGATGATGATGATGATGATGATGATGATGATAATAATAATAATAATAATAATAATAATAATAATAAGCAGCAGCAGGCAGCTCTGGTATTACACACACTTTATATTGATCTTAAATCCTTTTGAACCTAATTTCAAACCTCTAATTTTGAAATCCTTTCACTGTCCAACAAATACCTCTACAGACATTCATCCACTGTGTGGCGCTGTCAGGTCAGTTTAGACCAACATCTCTGAAGCTATGGTCCCATTGAGGTGTTGTGTGACTGCTTAGAAAAAGTAAACTGATGGATGAGTGAAAACTTCCTTCAACTAAACCATGACAAGATGGAGGTGATTGTCTTTGGTAACAAGGAAAAGAGGACTGCTGTCAGCAAGTATCTGAGTCTGGATCTTTAGAAGATAAAGACCAAGTCAAAAACCTTGGTGTTCTGATTGACTCAGATCTGACATTCAGCATCAGATCAAATCTATCACAAAAACATCTTCTACCACCTAAAGAACATCTCCAGAGTGAAAGGTTTAATGACTCAGAAAGATCAGGAGAAACTGGTCCATGCTTTTATCTCCAGCAGACTGGACTATTGTAATGGTCTTCATCAAACATCTACAGCTGGTTCAGAACGCTGCAGCTCAGGTCTGAACCAGAACAAAGAGGTCAGAACACATTACACTGGCTCCCAGTCAGCCTCAGAGGAGACTGTAAAGTTCTGCTGCTGGTTATAAATGTGTGAATGGGTTTGGTCCAGAATACATCAGTGAGATGTTAGTCAGGTATGAACCCAGCAGGTCTCTGAGATCTATGGACACAGGTCAGATAGTGGAGCCCAGAGTTCACAGTAAACATGGTGATGCTGTGTTTAGTTGTTATGCTGCAAAGAAGTGGAACAAACTGCAGCAGAGCTGAAGTCAGCATCACATGTGAACATTTTTAAATCAAAGTTAAAGGAACTTTTTTTCTCTACTGTGTATGAATGATAGAGATTTATGGTCATGTTGATGATGTAATAAGTTTGTTGATGATTTTACTGATGATTTTACTGATTTAAATGTTCTTATTGATTTTAAAAAATTGAATGTTTTATCATGTAAAGCACATTGAGTTGCCTTGTGTATGAAATGCGCTATACAAATACATTTGCCTTGCCTTTGTGAGCCGCTTGTTAGATCCATCACACTAAGGATGAAGGTAACATCAGTCAGAACTCAAACTTACACATCTATTATGCTGCTGTGGAACACATCAGGCCTAAACCAGCAAAACATTTACTACATGGACAAATAGCACCTTTATAGAGTCCGCACACAGCCAAGGGCCTGAAGGAGGAGATGTTTTACCTTAAATCCATATGCAGAGTTAGCAGGGGCATTGCCCCCTAGTGGTCAAAAGTTTTCATTACAGTTTTCCTAATTCTTAATATAATTTACATAATATACGAATGTTTTTAGTGCCAAAAAACACAGTGTCTAGGAAATAAAAAACGATAATATAAAATTTAAAGGTTTCCAAAATAAAATCAAGTAAAAAAGTTTTAAAGGACTGCAGCAGCCAATGAGATTTATTCCTCCTGCTTCCCGTAGCAGCTCAGAGCTTTGTTTACAACATGGCGGACACCGCGGGTGCTTCGCAGACTCACTAGTCTGTTGTTTGTAGTGATGCAACAAGAAAACAAGCGACTGGAACAGTTTAATGCAATAATCTACGTAATTGGACTTTTAAATGCTTTTCATCCTTATGCATCTCTTTATTTTACACTATTTGTGTCTAACTTCAATCAATCAATCAATCAATCTTTATTTGTATAGCGCCAAATCATAACCAATGGTATCTCAAGGCACTTTACAGTAGAGCAGTCTTAAGGACGGACTCTTCATTTTATGGATACACACATATGCATATATACGTATATACACATACATATGTATCCCACACCCAACATGAATTCATCATGGCGGCAAGGAAAACCTTCTGTTAAGCAGCAGGAACCTTGTGTGGATCCCATTCCTATGATGAACAGCCATCCACGTTATGCTGTGTTGGGTGTGTGCAGAGAAAAGGGTGGAGACAGAGCCGCTGAGTCTCTGTAACTCCACACTGAGGATCCCACGGACCTGCAAGACAAAAGCCAGAAGGAGTACAGGAGCAAACACACAAGGGAAGAAGCAGACATAGAGGGAGTGTTAGAGAGAGGAATGGGACCCTCTCCGGTCCCTCTCTAACCTAAATGACCTCTCTCTTAACGCCCTCTCCAACCTCTCTCCAACCGAGCATGCCAGACCCCCCCCCCCGGCAGTCTATGCCTATTGCATCTTAATTATGAGCTATGAGCTGGTTCCTAACTAAAAGCTTTACCAAAGAGGAATGTTTTGAGCCTAACCTTAAAGGTAGAGAGGGTGTCTGCCCCCCGAACCGTGGTTGGTAGATGGTTCCAGAGAAGTGGGGCCTGATAACTGAAAGCTCTTCCTCCTTTACTACTTCTAGAGACAAATGGAACAACGAGTAGTCCAGCATTTTGAGAGCGTAGTGTTCTGGGGGGATTGTATGGCACTACAAGCTCCTTGAGATAGACTGGTGCCTGTCCATTTAGGGCTTTATAAGTGAGAAGAAGAATCTTGAATTCTATTCTATATTTTATGGGAAGCCAATGCAGAGTGGCTAATACAGGAGTAATGTGATCTCTTCTCCTAGTTTTAGTCAGTACACGTGCTGCAGCATTTTGAACCAGCTGAAGTGTCTTAAGCGACTTGCTCGGGCAGCCTGCTAAAAGAGAATTACAATAATCCAGTCTAGAGATAACAAAAGCATGGACTAGTTTTTCAGCGTCGCCCTGAGACAGGATAGATCTGATTTTAGCAATGTTACGGAGATGAAAGAAGGCAGTTCTTGAAGTTTGTTTTATGTGAGAGTTGAAGGATAAATCCTGATCAAATAGAACCCCAAGGTTTCTAACAGTTGTGCTTTGTGCCAGAGTAATGCCATCTAGGGCAGTTAGGCTAGCATAGGTTTCTCTAAGGTGTCGCGGGCCCAGTACAATGACCTCAGTCTTGTCTGAGTTGAGAAGAAGAAAATTTTGGTCCATCCAGGCCCTAATGTCCTTTAGACAGGCCTCAAGTTTAGATAGCTGATTTGTCTCACCTGGCTTCATTGATACATACAGTTGGGTATCATCAGCATAGCAGTGGAAGTTAACAGAGTATTTTCTCATAACATTACCAAGGGGGATCATATAGATACAGAAGAGGATTGGACCTAGCACAGAGCCCTGAGGAACCCCGTAGCTTACTTAGTGATTTACAACTGACACGTCTGTCCCTCCATGCTAAAGTGTATCTCCCATATTAAAGCACATGTATCTATTGTTCATATATCATGTAGAACATCATATATAATAACACTGCTTAATTTGAGCTACTTTACTCTCTCCTTCTTTAAGTTACAAGAGGTGCTGAAAATGTCAAGCTGTATTTTGGTTTTCAGCAGGTCATGTATGTGGTACTGCAGCAAAAATGAAGCAGAAAGATTTTATCATGAATTTACAACATTAAACGATGTGTCGACGCAATTTTTTTGTCATCAACATTATCAATTATGTTACCAATCGTTTTTGCATTATTGTTTATGTTACACACATTGTGGTTGTCGTGAATCCTTGGGACATTCTATATATTTAATTGTATTTTAATTTTAATTTTCCCACCTGGAAAGAATCTCAAACTCCGCCTATGCATGAAACTGGTTTAAAAGTGAGTCTACATGTTCCATTTTAAAATGAAAAATTACACATTTTCAATTAATCATTGTCATATTTTATTTGGACAGAGAATTATATTAAGATTACTGGACGTTGACTGATTTACTGAGAAAAATGTCACACATACATTCATTTACACGGATGGCTCACCCTTTTAAATGACAAAAGGTTTTTCTCACAAACTTCTCAATCACAGGCAATACTGAGACATTCTAATTGAACAAAAACAAGCTCATAAATAACTGGAATATACACAAAGGTTAGAACATTATTAGTTCTCACACAGCAACTACACAGAAAGCTAACGTACTGATTTAGTTACATGTTTTTACAACAGCTCAAAAAGAAGTTTGGCTTTGGTCACAAAACCATATCAGACGACAAAAAGCCACAGAGATCAGAAAAAACATCTAAAAAGAACAGATAGAATTAT
Organism: Gouania willdenowi; assembly: GCF_900634775.1. Lineage (NCBI taxonomy): Eukaryota > Metazoa > Chordata > Actinopteri > Blenniiformes > Gobiesocidae > Gouania > Gouania willdenowi. The sequence continues at coordinate 36,017,374 of NC_041058.1, forward strand.
GGTTTGGGCTTTTTTGGAGCTGGTGGATGGTCCAAGCTGATCTTCTAAAGCCTTTCATGCTCCCATCAGTTTGGTTCCTCCTCCCTACATCTGCCCACAAGTGACTGCTTGTGACTGTGTGAGGCATACTCAATAATCAGTGGGCTACTCTATTGATCTACCCACTCTGCAGAGCAGGAGTCGTCTACACCCCACTTTACAAAGTAAAGTGTTGTTGTCCTAAAGACCCAACATATTTGAGAGGCTCTGAGAAAATGTCGTGTTCTCTGATGTAGATATTTCCGGAGCTACCAGCCCCAGTGTGGACTCTGGCTTCTCTACTTTGAAAGTGTCTCCTCGTACCAGAGCCGAGTCTGCGTTGAGCTTCAGGTCGATGTTGGCCTGGTTGTCAGTTGGCGAGGCGTTGGCTGAGGGAATCTTATCTTTGGCCTTCCTCAGCCTGTCAAAGATGTTGACTTTCTCTCCATCATTTAGCGCTGAGTTGATGACTGGTAAACGTATTCCTTTGCTGACATGGAAATCCTTTTCCTCTTTCTCGTCTTTTGAAAGCTCAAAACTATCTGCCAGGCCACCTAAACCATCGATGCCATTTTTGGGTAGTTTATGGAAGATAAATGCAGGGATTTCAAACTCATCGTTGGACGTTTCAGCATCACCGTCACCACCTGAACCATTTTCTTGCTCTGCACTGATATCAGCCTCTGGGCCTTTGATTTTTGAAGATAGATTCCCAAAGTTTAACTTGGGGAATTTAAAAAGTGAGTTTTTAGGCTTGTCAATGCTGCCTTCTACATCGACTTTGGCTCCATTCACACCATTTCCTGTAAGATTCAAATCTGCAGCGGGGACACTAAGGTCAGCGTCTGCTGAAGGGGTGTTGATGTTGATCCCAGGTCCCTCTACTTTGGGGTGCGAGCTCTGCACATTGATACCTGGATTTGAGAGGTCAAGATTTGGAATATTCATGTGAGGTAATTTAAAATCCCCCACGTCAATATCGGGTCTATTCAGCTTGGTGTCAGATTTCATTGTGACATTAGGAACTTCTACCTCAGCTTTAGGCAAGTTAGCTTCTACACCAGGTGCCCAGAGTTTTCCATCAATGTTTGGAGCTGACATGTTCAGGTTAGGGTTTTTCAAGGATAAATCGGGTATCTGGAGGTCTGCGTTTGATACATCTAAACTGGGTGGTTTGAGGTCTGGTAAACCGGTGCCAGCGTTCAAATCCAGACCTAAGGGATTAAGATTCACATCAGGTGTTTTTAGATTAAGGTCACCTGCTCTCCAATCTGCATCTGGCATCTTTGCATCTAGAGAAAGATCTGGATTCTTTAGTTCAGAGTCAACATCAAGTTTAAGTCCTTTTGACTTTTGCAGTTTGAATTTTGGAAGCTTCAGTTTCCCCCCTGAAGTATCAACATTAGGGCCTTTAAGATCTAATCCATCTAAACTGCCATCAGTGTTGACTGTGGGCAAGGAGAGATCTACAGGTTTGAGGTCAACACTCGGCGCATCTACGTCAACATTAGGTAAATCAAGACTGGCTTTCGGTGCTTTTACGTCAGCATCCAAATCAGGGCCTTTGAGTTTTAACCCTTTTATTTTTGGTAAATTGAATTTGGGAGCTTCGATCCCACCATCCACTTTGGTTGAAAGATCAACATCAGGTGCGTTCAAATCAACATCTGGTACCTTCACATCAGCATTGAGGTTTGCTTTTGGAGCTTTGATCGAAACATCTTTATGTGGCTTGAACCATTTCATTATTCCTGAGGGAGCTTCAATCTCTGGAGTGTTGGCTTTTAGGTTGGGAATGTCCACCTCAGCTTTGGGCAAGTCTAGACTGGCATCTGGCACATCCAGTTTCAGGTCTGGGGCTGAAAGATCAGCATCTATGTCTGCACCGTTAACCTTTGGACCTGAGAGTGACCACTTTGGCTTTTTTAAAGTGGGCCATTTTCCTTTGAGAGAAGGAGCCTTAATGTTTGCATCTGGTGCGTTGATGTCAACATCAGCTTTGGGTAAATCCAGATCAATCGCAGGTGCATCAAGTGATGCTTTTGGTGAGAAATTGAGATCTGTGTTTACATCAGCACCAATGTCCACATCAGGAGTTTTTATTTTTGGTTTATTAAGCCGTAGAGTGTGCTTTTTTAATCTTGGGATCTTTAATTTGCCAGACGGACCTTCAAGATCAGCGTCTGGTAAATTGAGATCAACATCTGGGGCATTAATGTCAGCATTTAATTTTGGAACTGTAACATCAACATCTGGTGTAGCTAAATCAGCATCGAGGTCAGCTCTTGGGATTTGTAATTTGTGTTTCTTCCACTTTTGATGAGGCCATGCAATTTTTCCTGATGGAGGTTCTGCACTGATATTTGGAGTTTGCACATCAAGGTCTGGAAAATCAAGATTAGCTTTAGGGAGGTCCAGTCCAGCACTGGGACCATTAACCTTTGGAGCAGACAGATCTAAATCTGGCGTACTTAAGTCAGCATTTACATCCAGGTCTGTTTTAGGATGTGAGATTTTCGGCTTCTTCCATTTCAAATGAGGCCAATTGATGCCATTTGAAGCATCAATGTTTGGGGATTTAACTTCCAGATCAGGACTCGTAAGGTCTGCTTTGGGCAGATTCAAGTCAACATCCGGTGCACTGAGGTCACCCTTCAAGGCTGAAGCTGAGAGATTAACATCTGGAGCATCTACATCTAAGTCAGCTTTGGGGATATGAAGTTTGGGCTTCCCCCACTTTGTATGAGGCCAATGCAGTTTACCACTCGGTTTATCGATCTCAAGGTTTGGGGTTTCAACGTCCAGATCGGGGGCCTCAATGTTTGCTTTGGGGAGGTTGATGTCAGCATCTGGTAAACCTAAACCTCCCTTTACCTCTGGACCTTTGACCTTTGGAGCTTTCAGATTTAGATGAGGCCATTTGATATTACCAGAGGGGGCATTAACATCTGGACCTTCTAAATCTAGGTTAGGAGCACGTAGATCCACTTTTGGCCCATTTAAGTCCATATCTGGACTTTTGAGCTCGTACTGTGGAGCTGACAGCTGGAGGTCAGGTGTTTCTACATTTCCACTGACAGAAGGGAGGTCTATGTCACCAGACGCATCCAATTTAGCTTTTGGTGCTCGAATATTAGGTAAATTGAAATGGGGCATGGCAAACTTGGGAGCCTTGTAGTTCCCTCCTTTGACCTGTGGTTTTCCGATGTTGACGGTGGGACTGGAAGTGTTGAGCTCAGGAGTGGAGAGAGAAACATCAGGAACATCTGCTGTGATAGCAGGTCCTGTCAGTCCAGCTCTAGGAGCGTTCACACCGATGTTGGGAATGCTGCCATTGACAGATGGGCCATTTATGTTACCACCCAGTATTTTTCCATCAATATCTAAGGAGCCCAGACCCTCACTGACGCTCAGGTCCTTCTTGGTCAGGACCTTCATGTTGTCTTCATAAGGCTCCAGAGCCTTCAGGATGGTCAGCACTTGGTCTTTGTTCAGATTGTCCAGGTTTATAGTGGCTGCCACGAGCTCGTCTCCTGTGAAGGAAACAAACAGTCACACCTACAGACCGCCATCACAGAACACACCCCTAAAGGAGTGGGGGAACCCTTACCAGCTTGGAGGCCACTTTTTGCTGCCACGGTGTCATTGTTGATGCCTGTAATGACGACTCCGTCCTCAGAGTCACCCAGCTCCAGGCTGTCGGAGAAACTTCCACTTTTGCTGTCCCTGCTCTATTTGGACACAGTTAAATAAATGAGACTCATTCACTCGTTACATTCACTCGTTTCATGCTCCAGCAGGATTCCTACTTACCATTGTTCTCTCAGTGTCTTTACATCCATATATTGAGTCGAGTTCTTGCACTTCACTCACTTCATAACAAAGTGCTCCAAAGCGTGAACCCTCCAAACAGCAGAACTATCTGTACAGAACATCCACCATGTTGGCTGTTAGACTCTAAAACTCATGTGTCTCATCATTTAAGCAACAATTAATAAAACCTCTTTCAAACTAATCTGTAACAGTGATAAGAGTCAGTGACTGATACTCATTTCTCAATGTTTTCCAACTTTGCTTGAAAGGGAACAAATTGCAGAGTAAATACCTGCAGATCAAACTTGTTTGGCTCAAATCCCCCCTTTTTCATTTAATCCTGAATAAAAGTTCCCTCTTTGTCTGACTACAACATTTTGCTCAGAATTCTATGAGAAAAAAAGAAACCTATAGAGCATAATGATGGAATAAATGAGTGATAACACATTTACAAAAATAAAATCTCATTTCTTAACAAGGTCTGATGGTGCGTTCACTGACACCTAGTGACTGGGAATTTACAAGCTATGCTAATGTTAGCGATATTAAATAGATTATTTTTTTAAACATGATTTAAAAAATTGATTTGGAAATTTTTTTGGATCTATATGATAATCGTGTGGGGAAATATTGTGATATATTGCTGAATCAATTTTTTTCTGACACCCTAACTATTTTAGAGTTGTTCATATAGTTTTTATCATTTACAGTTTTCTCCCCAACACACCTTGTATTTTCAGTATTATGATGATCACTTTTACCTGAAATAAACATTATATAAAACCCCATATTTTTATGATTTCATCTGTTCATTTTCCACTCTCTCAAGTGCCCCTGTAGTGGCATTGAGAGTTTATTCAACTTGTATAAATGATGAATTACTTGAACAGAGTTGTACATATTAGTCTAATAATAGTGATATATTCTGATATAATGCTTTTTATAAACAAATCAATACAGCTTTTTTTACATTTCTCGATGTTTGCAGTTCCTCTGTTAACCAAACAAACCATAATAATAACACTGGGAAGTAGAATCAATAAATAATCACAGTATAATTTATAAATCTAAAGGATTTCACTGTTGGAATAATTTTCTCTGCTAGTGCTGCACGCCTCAGCCTGATTGGCTGGACCTGTCAATCAAAGTGACTTATTTATCATCAATAATAAAATGAAATCCTTTGTCATGGAAGGGCAGGAAGTCAAGTTTTCCTGAGTCAGGATCAAGTCTGAGTTAAAGTCACGAGTCGTTTGTTTTAAAGTCTAAGTCGAGTCTTAAGTCTTTCATAATTTAGAGCTTCAACAGAGTGGATCATGTTTACAATGCCATCATCATCATCATCATCATCATCATCATCATCATCATCATCATCATCATCATCATCCTGTGCTGACTGTGATTCACTGACAGTATCACAGGACGACGCCCACTCACGCATCACCTTATGCTGAAAAAATCTTAAGCCTTTGCAAGGAATGTGTCCATCTTAACCAGTTGGTTTGGATGTCTGAGACACACACACACACACACACACACCCTCGCTTCAACCCCACCCAAACATCTCCATGTGCAAACCTCACCATAAATCACAGACATTGATTCAAACTGACGAGTTTTGAGATCTTTGTCACGTTTAAAATGTCATTGGTCTTTCTTTATAATAAAATCAGCCACAATGTTTGATTATTATTATTATTATTATTACTGCTCCTCAGAAAGATGTGTGCACCGTGTGATCAGATGTCATTATTAATAAGAGCCAATAAATCCAGGTACGATCAATAATGGTATCCTCAGAATAATAGGAATAAAAACTGTTCTCCATGCAGTATCATTGCTCAGTAAAGGACAGGATATGAAGCGTGAATCTATCGATACTGAGTGTGAAACCTGGCAGTGATTTGGTACCCCGCCTTCATCTGGGTTGGGTTGTCGCTTCAGGCCCAGTTCTGACTTTATCATCATCATCATCATACATTCTTCATCACACTGTCACTGTCAGCTGACTCACACATTACTCACTCATTCTACTTCACTAATACACAAGTACACAATACTCATTAATAGATCAGTAAATATCAGGTCAAATAAAAGGTGTAATAAAGCAAAGCAAAACCAATAAAAAAGGACAAGAAAGCTTCATGTGATCAAAGAACAAACCACAATAAACCACATTAATATGCATTTGATTATCAGTGAACATGACTTAAGCAGTTAGTCAATAATAATAATAATTATTATAAAACTAAATATAATGTCACTCTCACAGATTAACACATGCTTTCTATTAAAAACAAAGTTTCAAACATCTCAGAAACACATGATGAAAACACACAGAAAGGAATGTGATCTTAAACATGAGGTACCTGTGGTTTGCTGAGGTCCAGGATGAGTCCTCCTCAGTCCTCAGATGATCAGAGCTGCTCTGCCAGGATCCGCAGGAGGACTGGACCAGTTAAAGGCTACAAAGCTATGCTGGAGAACAGGTTAGACAGGCAGCATCACTCACACACACACACACACACTCACACACACGCACACACACATGCACACACACATGCACACGCACGGAAACCTGGTTAGAAGGTTCAGCAGAAACAGGACCAACAGGTGCGCACACACACACACACACACACACACACACACTTTATCATAACACAAACTTTTATATAGAGATCCTCCACAACTTCAATCACTGCCTATATACAGTAGTACAGTATATATACAGATCAATGACTGGCACACTTTTAACACAAAAAAAAGATTTTAAACAACAAGTTGGGATGAACTACGGCTGGGCCCGCTGAACGTCTCTGCACCAAATAGCATGTGCCATGTTTCTGAGAATTCAGTCAAATGACTCCATCTAGTAAAAAATGTCTCAGAGAGGCTCTAGACATCCGCTCATAGAATATCCATGTCAGATTACACCCCGATTCAAAAAGCATTAACAGAGGAGTGGTCAGGTAAAAAATGGAGCCCCCGGGGGCCCCCTGGCACCCCCGTAGCACATACGGAGTAATGATTTGGTACCACCAACTACTGCATTATTTGACTAAATGAGAAAATGACTTTAATGTAAATTTCTGAAAAAAGGGGGGTGAGAGGAATAACTGTAATCTACTTTGAATTAACTTTGAAACGATATATCACACGACTATGTTCCCATAAATTTGAAAATGAACAGAAATGGGGGGTGGGCCCCTCTAGCCCCATTTTGAAAAAAAGGCTCAAAGTGTCTCATCATAGTAATTCATAGAGCATTCATACCAATCTAAAGAGAACTAACGCAGGAAGAGTCATTTGAAAGAGAATATTTCTTTAGGGATTTTTTAATAATACATTTATTTGATAATGAATTCCATTTATAGCTCTGTATGTTACTGAGCACTTTATTACTAATAAATAAAACAACCACTAAGTGCCTGGTTGAGTAATGATGTGTTTCTGTACTGAGGGAAAGTTTTTGGTATAAATAAAATAGGAGTTTAAGTTGTTTTAATATTCCATAAGAAGACCATCAATGAATATAATCATCTGTTTTTAACTTCAAACCATAAAAGATTTTGATGCATTTTAATGTCATGTGACCTGTGCCCACATGACAGAGACAATCACATCACTGTGACAGCACACAGCTTAGCTATGATGGTGGTGTCTGTGGACAGAGTGACTGGTTTTATCCACAGCCTGAGACATGTCAGTGCATCCATGACCAATAGTGGCCACGGTTACATGACGTTTTTTAATTACTCATTCCAAATGAAATTATTCAGAATGAAAGTGTTCTGCTTTGTGTTTACATGGAAATAATCATTTCTAATTGAGGTAAACAAGGCCAATGTGTGTGTGTAAGAGGCCACCATCATAAACCCAGGCGCCGCCCCGGGCCCACAAGACCAGCTCGGCCGGCAGCAACCAATGGGAGCCAAGGCCATCCTCCCACGGCCGAGCCGGACCCCGTCTGCCCTAGGACCCCCACCCACCCACCCACCCTCAGTCCGACTGTTAGCTGACATACACAGTGTTCCTCTGTGTCTCTTATTATGTAAATCCTTTCCAGTGGAACACCTGGTGAGTCACGAACCAAACCCATCCTAACAATTAATGGCATTTGATGCTGTGAACAATGTGTTACTGAGGTTTAATCAAAACAAAGATGAACAAGTGTCTGTGAACATAATTACATTACCTTCTACACAAGATTGTCCAGATACAAGTTATTATTTTCATTATTATTAATATTACATGTTGAGAAGGATGTTCTTACTGTAAAACGGGTCACCAACAGGTAGCCCACATGGACCATGTGAGGGGTCCTCATGGTCACTAATGGATTATATTATATCTGATTTACTTTCCATCATTCAACCCCACACAGATTAAATTAACCATCTTTAAATGTTTATTTTCACTGAAACATTGTGACAAATGTTTTTAAGTGTTGCAGATCTAGTGTATGGTCAGTTATATTATGTATCATATACCTGTATATAGTGTAGCAGACTAGTAAAAAAAATCATTCACTTTGGTATGAAAGCATGAAATTTGGCACAGATACTTTCTAAGGGCCACCATTTTAGAAAAAGGCCTTCGCCACTCAAAAATTCAATATGGCGGCCATTTTTCAAGCTGGCTGTCAATGCTATTCAATGGTTATTATATAGCCAAACAATGCTCAGATCAGGCCAAATGGAAAGGTTTGGTCCTCCCGAGCCTGCACCAGGGGTAACCTCAGAGGAGTATGAACAAAAGGGAGGGACTTTGATACTTACCCCTGGTGCAGGAAAACATCAATCTTCCGTGGCTTCCTGCAGGTGTAATTTGGCTTCTAGCCGAAAACAAACCACATATTCGGACTCGGGGGAATAAAATGCGTCCGCTGGTGCCACATTTTTTACAAAATGAGCAATTTTTTTGCAATACGATTGAGGGGCAGATTGAATAAAGGTTTAGGGATATTAAAACGTGTGCAAACGTCACTCTACACGCTAATAAGCCGTACAAACCATAGGGAATCAGGAGTTTACTGCTGGTGCGCGTCACATTGCGTCCTCAATCCATTTAGTGCGTTTCCCTCTAATGAATATGTAAAGTAGGCGGAGCTCACAAGGGTAGCAAAAAGATAGGAGAAGGACATGCAAATAAATTAATGCAGTGCTCGCAATCCAATTCATCAAATCTGGAATTGTTTGCAGTGATTGTTTTAGCTCCAGAAAATAGTACGACATACAAGCAGAGATCAGCTGTAGTAAATGTTGAAAAAAAGGCTCCAGTCATTTTTTCTCGTATAAGAAAATCATTTAAATAAAACAATAGTTAATATTAACAGCCACTGAATGAGAAAATAAAGTGAGTAAAGTGTGTGTGTGAGAAAAAGCTTTTCTGTCACTGTCACTATGGACGCAACGCTCCAGGGATGTTTTGACCGTAAAACTCTGGTGTCGCATTGATGGAAGGAGCATCAGGCACGAATCAGCTGATCAGACGCGTAATTTACGCAGTGATGGAACAATATGAAAGTGTGGTGACTCAGCACTATTCAGGAGGTCAGACCTGCTGGATGATGGTCAGTAGATCATCTTCAAATGGTGCTGATCCACTGATTGACAGACTGTTGTTGCTGTATTAACTCAGATCAATGACGTCAACAGATCAATAAGAAGGTTTCTGTCCAAATCTGCCTGTTTTTCATGAACTGATCAGAGCAAAGTTACAGAGCAGCCACATTAAATTAGAGGGAAAAATATTATTAGGTTTTTTTTTAAAAAAAAAAACATTTTGATTTGTTTATTCAGTTTTCTACATTATTAAACATTTGAGCTGCAGACAGAGAAGTCCATCTGTCTCTTCCTCAAAGGTCAGTGTGCTCATGTGCACACTGACACCTCGTTTGGAACGATCCAAGCATTTTTTGGTTATATAATAAGCATTGAATCTTGAAAAATGGCCGCCATATTGAATTTTTTAGTGGCCAACACCTTATTCCAAAATAGTGGCCCTCAGAGAGACTGTTCCAAAGTGAACGATTCTCTAGAAATATGTAATTAATCTGCTGCACTAAATATAAGATATATTTTTTGTTTTATGGACAGAGTTTCTAGAAGCAGCCAGGGTGTTGAGGGGGGGCCGGTTTGGGGGCCTCAGGATTGGGTCACTGCTTTTTCTAGATGATGTGGTTCTGTTGTATCCATCAGGTTGTGACCTTCTACTCTCAGTGGATCCAGTCACAGCTGGGATTAATATCAGCACCTCCAGATATGAGTCCATGGTTCTCACCTCTCTCCAGGTTCTGCCCCTAGTGGAGGAGTTCAAGTACCTCAGGGTCTGGTTCACAATGAGGGAAGGATGGAGTGGGAGGTGGACAGGAGGATTGGTGCAGATTCTGCAGTGGTCCATGGAGGTTCAGAAGGAGCTGAGCTCTAGATCTACTGGTGGATGTTGGTTCCTACCCTCAACTATGGTCATGACCCGTTCCCAAAGAACACGTTTGTAAGAAGTTGAAATTAGTTTCCCCCGTAGAGTGGCTGGCAGGGTTGGGGTCAATTACATTTTTCAGGTACAATTACATTTTCAATTACCCATATTCAATCACAATTAAATTACAAGAACAGTGACCAGCATTTTTTCCAAGTACAATTAAATTACAATAAGTTTATCCTCAGAAAGTCAATTACAATTAAGTTGTCAATTACTAAAGTTGAATTATAATTAATCATAATTATTGATCGCTAACCCTAACCCTGCAGAGCATCAGAACCAGAGCCACATACTATTGAACTTTTTCTCAGTGTTTACAGCGTCTCTCCATGGTTGGCACGCTGCCACACTCTCACTTTATTTTCCCAGCATGCTTTGCTCTGCTGTTAAAAGCTTGTCTTCATCAAGTGTTCTACGTCTATTGTTACTTTGTAACCTATAGTGCTATTAGCACATTAGAGCTGCTAGCTAATCTCAACAATTCATTTCCTCCTGAAAGACACAATGGCATATCTGAAATGGCAACTACGCACCATCACACACTCACTGATTGATTTAAATGACAGATATCACACACACACACACACACACACACACACACACTCCCATGCAGACGTCTACACTTGAATTTGCTATAGTGTAATCCAGTGCAACCAATGAATGGAACAAGATAAAAATGAAACACCTTTGTGTTTGATTTACAGTCAAGGCTGAATGACAACTTTTCTCATCCAGAATGAAAACCTTATCTGAACATTTTCACACCAAACCTTAAAGAATGTCTTCCTGTGACGCTGTTCAAGCTAAATGTGTGTGCTAAAGGTCCCACGCTACAAATTCAGAAGCACACCTCCTCCCCCCAGCCTCCCAGCCAATCAACACTTAGAACACACGTAAACAAAGATACACATTGGCAGGGAAAGCTGCACGTAACGATGATGTCTTCAAAGTAATGGGACATTCTCAACATTAGTGAATCATGGAATACACAACAAATAGAACAACATAAACATAGGACCCAGTCCGTTACACAAAGACCCTCGCAGTCGAGGGTTAGTGAACAAAGTCCTTCCAGCATGCAGGGGGCATCCGTGTTCTCCGGGGCCTTCCTGTAGCAGGGGGTATCGAATCAGATGGAGCCCGAGAAAAGCGTGTTAGCTCCTGATTAAAGTCAGTGTAAGACCCTTGAGGGGGCTCAGGGGCAAGACAGGCACCTCCAGGCGTTTCTAGTGGAGACAGCTGGACCTCGGTATGGAGCCAGCCGGTCCTGATGTAACGCAACTCTTGGTGGCAGCTGGATCTGGTAAACTACCACTCCAAGCCTTTCAAGGATTCTGCACGGCCCCACCCAGTTACTGTCCAACGTAGTGCACCTACCCTTTCTTCTCCGTCAGTTATACACCCAAACCAACTCCCCGGCTACAAATTCACGTCCCGTGGCCCGGATGTCATAGTTCCTCTTCTGCCTCACGCCTGCAGTCTCCATCTGATGTATGGCAAAATTGTGGGCAGATTCCAGGTGGTCCTGCAGTTTCCGAGCGTAGTTCGGCCCCGGGGGGGTCAGCAGGAGTATCCGGTGATCTCCCTGCCCAGCATCAGGAGAGCCGGGGAACATGAAGTGGTATCCTGGGCAGCGGAACGGTAGGCCATCAGCATCAGTGGGACGTGGTTGTCCCAATCCCGTTGATGACTGGCTGTCAAGATTGCCAACTGCTGAGCCAATGTGCGATTAAACCTTTCGACTAGTCCATCAATCTGTGGATGGAGTGGAGTGGTACGGGTTTTCCGGGCACCTAGTCTCTCACACATGACGGCAAATACAAGTTCCTGCCTTGGTCTGTGTGGATTGTCTCTGGAACCCCAAACCTGCTAAACATTCTGCCATTCAGAGTGTCCACCACAGTCTTTGCCTCATGATCAGGGAGACTGTAAGCATCTGGCCACTTAGTAAAGTAGTCCATTGCAACAAGGATGTAGCGGTTTCCTTTCTCTGTACATGGAAACGGTCCCAAAACATCAATCCCTACTCTTTCCATTGGAGCCCCTGTGTGAAACTGTTGGAGCCGAGCATGTGACCTCCCTGTGGGGCCTTTCTGGGCAGTGCAGCTGTCACAAAGGCGACAGAAATCCTCCACATCTTTCCTCTGCTGCCCCCAGTAGAACCCCTGACACAAGCGGCAAAGTGTTTTTGTGACACCTAAGTGTCCTGATCCAGGCGCTCCGTGCATCGCCCTCAGGACAGCATCAGGTAGAGAATGTGGTACCACAACCTGCCACTGGATCTCGCCTGTCGCTGGTTCTTTCCAACCCCTTTGGAGACTCCCATCACAGAGACGCAGAGCTTCAAACATCAACCAGATCCGTTTGTTGTGAGGGAATGCATGACTATGTCATCCCACTGTGGTTTCTGTTGTGTGCTAACCCACGTGACCACTGGTGAGATTTCTGCATCCTGTCTCTGTTCATCTATCCACTCTGTGGTGCTCACTTCGACTAAATCACAGGGGTCTGGCTGATCTCTCAGGTTAGTAGCCAAACATCTAACACCACCTAGTGACTCGCCCGCCTCCCACATCTCCCTTTTCTCACAGTAGCTACAGTTGTCTGTAAAGCAAGGCCGCCGAGACATGGCACACCCCCGGTCTATAAACTACAGTGGTCATAAGCTTGTAGTTCCTCAATCCATCGCACTAACTGACCTTCTGGTTCTTTGAAGTTCTTTAGCCACTGTAACGCTGAGTGATCAGTCCTGACTGTGAAATGGAGACCCCCAAGGTAATACTTTAAGTGTCTAATGGCAGAAACAACACACATTAGTGGCGCTCTGCTTTGTTCAACGTTCTACTGTAGTAAGCTACTACCTTCTCTCCAGTCTGGGTCACCTAGGTTAATATATATATATATATATATATATATATATATATATATATATATATATATATATATATATATAGATAGCAGCTAGCACCTCAATGCTAAACATGTAACAGCTATCACCTCAATGCTAACATGTAGTGGACAATCGACCACTCTCTGTGGTAGAGGATGTGGGCGGGGCTAGAAGCGCTGCTACAGATAGCATCGTCTGACCCAACTTATCAACTGTTATGTAGAAAAACTATTTTAAACTAAATTCATCATCTTCATCAGTTGTTCTGTTTATTTCATGATATTTACAGATATTATAACTATTTTACACTCTTCAGTTTATATTTCTCTGGAATGTTCTGAACTAAGTGATGTTTTTATTTTAATACAAAAATACATTTGTTTTAGAAAGTTTAGTAAAAACCCAGAGAAGCATGAATATATCTTAGTTAAATGTAAGTTAGTATATTATGGAACAGTATCATAATGAATGAAGTCTTTGTTTCATAATTGTGTTTCAGATTCACAAATGCACACGATCTGTTTTGCAAATATTTATTTTATGCAAACTTGTAATATAAATTCTCAAATGCACGCGCTCTACTTCACAAATTTTAATTTGAGGCACACATGTAATATAAATGCACAGATAATATGAATTGCTGAATGTGCATTTATAAACTGCTGTGAAACATTTGTGAGAGAAATGTGTGTGCGGTGATTTCTGAGACTGCATTGACGTTGCGGGTCAACGAACGTCACCATTGGCTGATAAAAGTGATTGACAGGTTCATCAGCCAAAAAGGTGTGTATGCTATCAGCCAATCATAGGGCTTCTTACTTTTACTCCACACTCTTGTTTGAACACTGCACATACGCACATATCAGTAGCTCTGCTATTGGTTTAAAAGTGTTATATTACAAGTTTGCATAAAATAAATATTTGCGAAAGATCGTGTGCATTTGTGAATCTGAAATACAACTAAGAAACAAAGAGTTCATTCGTTATGATACTGTTCTGATTCCATAGTAAATACAGTATAAACTGGACTCTCAGAGAGGAGGAGCCTGTCCAAGCTGAAGGACATCTTGGTCAATGAGTCCCACCCACTCCATGATGTGCTGGTCAGTCACAGAAGCACCTTCAGCACCTTTAGAACCTTTAGAACCTTCAGCACCTTTAGAACCTTTAGAACCTTCAGCACCTTTAGAACCTTTAGAACCTTTAGAACCTTCAGCACCTTTAGAACCTTTAGAACCTTCAGCACCAGGCTGATCCAACCACAGTGCTCCACAGAACATCACAGGAAATCATTTCTGTCTGTGGAGATCAAACTGTATAATTCATCACTGTAACCTCACAGCTTGATTGTTGGAAATACATAATCATATTTGTACATTTCTATTATTTTTGTAAATATATGTATCATATTTGTATATAATTTGTATATTTGTATTATCATTATGATTATTAATCTTACTTTATTTTTTACTACTGTATTGTGTGTGTATCTGATCCTTATTTTTAACAGTATTTTACTTAATTATACACTTATTTAATGTTTATTCTTTCTTTCATCTTTGTTAAAGGTTTTGTTCTTTTATTTGTGATTTTTTTATTAAATGGCTGTAACAAAAGCAATTTCTTCCTGGGATTAATAAAGGAATTCTGATTCTGATAAATATAAAATAAATTTAAAACAGTTCAAACAAGCTTTGCCTTTAAATTGCCTTTGATCATTACTGACGTGGGAGATGAAAGCCAAATATTTATGAATGAACATATCTATGAAGTTGTTGTTACACTAGTTTTCTTTAAGATGATTTAAACATTGAAAACAATGGAGGAGTGTTTCTGTGGTGGGGGTCTCTGTAGTAAACACCATTCCTCTCATAGCTTCAGCTGGGTTCTAAGCAACACTTCCTTTCATGGAGTGAATGTGTGGTGCAGGTATGAGGGCGGGGCATAGAGCTGTGTCATTCCAGTTGTTGTGTAGCTGCGTTTTCTGC